>NC_064920.1:508782554-509084477 GCF_023897955.1 Schistocerca gregaria
ACTTATCTTTTCTATCCTTCTATCACCGGTTTGATGCGGATAGTTCCACTGTGCTAATCTTTCCGTCTGAGAGTAGCCCTTCCTCGCAACTTCAGCCTACTCTTCATCATTACTACATATTAATGTGAATCTGTATCAGCTCCTGATCACGCCCTGCAGTCCAATATCAGATTTTTGAGTCTCCGTCTGACCACAGTGTAATCCAGATGGAATCTTCCGTCATTTCCAGATCTTCATTCGAGTATACTTCTTCCTCTTGTGAGCGTCATTTTATCTAGATCCAGTCTTTGTATTTTCCTTTTCAGACTTTCTAGTTTTGTTATATCATCATTCTACGCCCCTTCACCCTTTCGTTGGCTATTCAATCTTTTTTCGAGGGCATCTTCCCATTGTCATTTCCCTCTCTGAAATTCCAATCTTTTGCCAATGGAGAGTTCGTCGTTGCTGTTTTCCAATTACAAGGCACATGTCCTGTGGTCCTGTGGATATACATTGTGTGTTTAAAAACTTCTCATTTTACCAGCCGCGTCAAATTCGGATAAAATCATAAGCTATGCAAGGACTCCGTCGTGAAAGGCTTCATAGGCACAGAACGTGCTTTTTGTAACTGATTCCATTGCCTTCTGCGACCTAACGCCGCTGATCATTGCTTATTCTTCCGTTATTCAGGTCAGATCTTGGTACCCTAAGCGCAAGAGGGCTGCCCTGAATCTCTTACCACTGCCCGGCCCTCTTTGACAATGCCAAGGAACATGAATGGGTTCACTACTGTTCAATGACGCTACCCCCAGACCGAAGTAAGTGTATGCTTTTAAGAAGCTATACAAAGGAGAGAATTGTCTACTAGTTTCTGACTCGAACACAAATTTTCGCCTTTCTTTCGCAGAGTTTTAATATCCGGTCTGCTTCGAAGAAGTAGATAGTTTTGTCTACAGAGTGGAAGCTTCAAATCGGCCTACGTATTCTCGGACTGGAAGAAAGTGACGTAACTCTTAAGAGACTGTGCTTTGTTGAAAGGAAGCACCAGAAGCTTTTTGAGAGTTTGCGCGGGCTGCAATGACAGTATGTGCTTTCTAAGCACTGGACTGGTTTTTTGAAGAGTATATTATATCAGTGAACAACATAAAATTGATTTCGACTCCGAATATAATCTTCTCAGTAATGTGGTAGCTTTATTCTACCGTCTTCTGGGCACATCGTTTCAATCCCATACTAAAAATTTTCACGTGATTCTCTCTTCTCCAGTTGGATAAACGTTGTCCCTCTCGAAAATCTTAGTGGCAACTGTGAGACTGAAACTGTTTCAACTTTTCCTTCGTTATCCCAGGTAAAAATTAAAACTTCATATGCGTGTATTGTGTAAATATGTATGCCCGTATGCGAGTGTGTGTTACTCTATGGAGTGGTATGACAGATCACTTTCAGTTTTTACAGATACAGTTTCTTACTGAATTTCGAGGAAACTAAGAGAAACAAAGAGAGTGAGAGAGAGCGAGAGAGATGAAAGTAAATTCACATAAATAATTATGTGGGAGCCAAGTGAGTTGCGTATTTTAAACGAATACGGAATGCAACAGTCACGTACAACTGCAGCTGATACTTTCTTTAGTTCTTCAGGTTCGTTTATTAAACTGCCTGCAGCCACAGAATTCATGAAGGAGAAAGGCAGCAGTACCATGCAGGTGATATATCGTACACCGCGTGTTGGCTGTAAACGGCTGCTTTAGTTTCACAACGGTAGTCGAACATCTTCTGCTGTCTGTTCTAAAAGTAAGAGACAAAAATCAGTTGTGAAGTACTCCCCTTATTCCACAATAGTCCAATTTCTGCAGAAAATTTTGTGATCAACACAGTCAAACATCTTAGTTAAATCAGAGAACGTCAAGCGTTTGCTTCCTTTTATTTAATCCGTTCGGAGCCTCACCAAACTCTACATTTGACAGCAAACTATGTTAACTGAAATGATCAATTGCCCTTACTTATATAGCCTTTTAAATAACATGAGCAAACCCTGTTGGCGTAGAAATAGGTCTACCATTGTCTACATTATTCCTTTCTCTTTTTAAAAAGCCGCTTCACTATTGAGCACTTTAATCTGTTAAGAAACTGATCACTCTGAATGGAAATGTTGGTGATATAGATAAGTTCTGGGCCAACATATTCCGAAGAGCAATAATCTGCTAGATAATCCGTAATATCCGCTAGAGTCAAGCCCTTGGTGATCTAATTAATTGATTCAGTCCCTTTCTTATTAATATCATGAATCAGTATTTCAGATAACAGTCTCAGACCGCTATTTTCTAAGACAGTTATATGATTCTCTGTAGGAACTAAACTATTTAGTTCATCTGCTACATTTAGAAAATGATTATTAAATTCTGTGCATACATTCGACTTATCAGTAACTGAAACATTTCTATTAACACTGGCTTTATTTCGTAAAGAGATCTGTAACCATCTTACGATACTGACTTTAATGGACTGCTGCAGCTCGACTGTGACTACTTCTCACCTTTTGATACCATTCTCTGTATGTTCTACGCGGTATTCAGCCACTCTGACTCCTCTTGGTGGCAGTATCTGGTAAGCTGTTCTAATGGAAAGCAACTTTCAAAGAGCATGAGACATGTATTTACTGTCTACGTTAACAGCACAATAAATATTCTACCACTCTTGTTCCTTAAAAAGGTTGAAAAAGTTTCTGTTGCATCTGGATTAGTATTTCTAAATAGTGTATAATGATATTTAACATATGAGTGGCCACAAAAACCTTTAGTGTCAAAATTTGTGCATCATGGGCCGAAAGGCTATTCACCATTCCACTAAGAGAATGCCCCTGTAGTAATGAAGAAGCAAGAAAAGAAAAATATTGTCAATGGTTGTGCCTCTGTTCTCTGCACTCTCATCGGGAAGAATAAAGTTTGCATCAGGTGATATGAATAAATGAGACCTACCAGCATCCTGTTTCATCTACCCTCACTTACACAATTAACTTTAAAGTCACCACATACAACTAATTTCTTGTACTCCCTATAAAGTGAACCCAGACCCTCCCAGCTTGAGGAGAAATGTTCTGAAATCAGCATCAGAGTTCTAATAAATAACAAAAATTAGAAGTTGAGTTCCACTAAATTGAGCCACACATGCAGAACTTTCAAGTGCCTGTTATGTGCAGTGCTATGAACTCAAAGTACCACTTTTTCCGTACCTGTACCTGGCCACTTCTCAACACCGTAAATAACTCTTAGAAAGCATCCGACTAATCTGCAATCTGGTAAAGGCAGCTTCTAAATTACACATTATTTAAGAAGTGTTCTGAAAAACCAATGATGTCATAGTCAACAACATGTATAAGAAATTGAGTAACTTTGTAAGGCGTCCAGATTTTACCGACCTTATGTGAGCTTGATACATAGTTACACTATGATACAGTACGATATCCTCAGAAAAAATAATTATATTATATCAACAAAAGGCAATTGCAGTAATCTCATGTGCACCTAACCAGTTAGCCAAGTGGTCTAATGCACAGCTTTCCCATCACAAATCTGCCCATCAGACTTGTGTCAAGGTCTGGTGAGTCAGCCACTCTGTGGATGGTTTTTAGGCGGTTTTCCATCTGCCTCAGCGAATGCGGGCTGGTTCCGCTTATTTCGCCTCAGCTACACTATGGCAGTGATTGATGTGCAAACAAGTTCTCCACATATGCATGCACCACCATTACTCTACCATGCAAACATAGGGGTTACACTCATCTAGTGTGAGACATTCCCTTGGGGCGGGAGGGAGGGGGGGGGGGGTCCACCGGAGGCCCAACCACATGATAACCCTGGGTTCGGCGTGGGGCGGTGGAGGGGTGAAGTGGACTGTGATAATCATCGTGGAGTTGTGGACCCCACTATGGCTTTGTTGGGGACGATTCCTCTCCGTTGTTTCTAGGTCCCCAGTTAACATACAACATAAAATCTCGTGTGCTGAAAACTAACAAAACAATATCTACCAATATATGGACAGGGGCATCAATAAACAAGTGAAATGCATTTTGGAGACAACCTGAGGAGATGGTTAATTGCATCAGAAAACCCCACTTAACAAGAGAATGGAGAGCTTCATCGCAGAAAGGGATAAGGCCAGAACAATACATTATTCCTTTTAATGTAAGTACGGCAGTGACCGAGGGTAAGTGGCTGCACAGCGGTAGCAGGGCTAGGCTGGGACCAAGTAAGAAAAATAAAATTTACCTCCAGTGAGGCAGTTAGTCGCTGGAGCCCTACTAGGTGATGTAAATGCAATACAGTGGGGAGATCTCCATTATATAAAAGCATACTGAGAACTAAAATGACTAGATAACTCTCTCATCTTGCACCAGACTGCACAAGTGTGTGTAAAATAGCAAGAGCATTGAGAGCTTTGCTTTCTGCGAATTGTGGGTGATACACTTCATGTATTGTGATAATTATTCACGAGGGAATTTTTGTGGGCAATGAAATTGTGCATGTCACTCCAACCCTTAGCGAGTTTGCAATAGCCATTATTTCAACTAGAGAAAATTAACATTCTACGCAACGCTGGAAAGTTGAGGCTGAGTGAATTCAGTCAAGGCCAGAATAGGGAATTAGTGTTTCAGATCCAGCACTAAGACAATGCCATTGCAGATGCCACTTGGTAAAGTACTACTGCGCATTAGGCCACAGTAAATGGTGTGTCGAGATTTTGCTCACTCCAACTTGTGTACGCTTTGACCATTGAATATCAAAAGTTTAGATACTAACCTATCCTCACATTAAGTACATGACAGTTTTTCATTGGTTCAAAAAGTAAATTTATTCTCCACAAGTCAGTGCATAGACCAGGTACGATAACGTAGATGTAAATTAGCCGATGAAGATTTTTAATCGTTCGTTCTTATGATAAATTTTTTTCATATGTAGAGATAACAATTTTAATAATCGTCAGTTCAGTATGTCCAAGAGTTAAATATTTTGTTACTGTGTGTCAAAAGTAATTGAACATGATTCTTGTGTAGCAGTTGAGCCTTGAAAGCACAGTTGATAAATTATATATAGAATAAAAAAGGGAAAAGCTGTTTTGTCTTTCTAGAACGGATCCCAAGCTTTCACTTATATTAATTCTTTCATTCTAGTTAAGTGACAGCAGCATTCCTAATGATTTTTGTTACTATCTCCACCTAATTTTAGCTGCCTTACAGGGCCAGGTTCATATTTATTTAAAATGTGTAACACCCTGGGCTTGAGAAACTAGTTCAGATGTTTTGTTCAATTGCACACTATGTAGTAAGCTAAGTTTGCACATATTAGTACACACTGTACAGATACAAAAAGTGCAGATGCTGACAACTTTATCTCTAATACCATGTATATTTTGATGAAATATTGTAATTCATTATTTGGATACCCAGTCTTTGTTGAAAGTGGTGGTTGTGTTATTGAGACTTCCTTTAAGCAGGAATTAAATCGGTTCAGGCCAAAGAAGGAGCAGCTCTAACAGCAGCAACAACAGGCGTTTTCCTATGGGTAATCCCACCTACAAGCTTTGCAGCCTCTCCTTTCCATAGTCACTGATGTGGAGGCTATGCTTGGTGAAACCCACCCTGTTGATAGACTCAACTGACACCAATGCAATGTGAGTCATGCCCTCTGCGATCAATGCCTTCTCAAGTCTCATATTAATACGCCAAATAACTGTATTAAGACAGGATCGATCACGGCACTGAAGCAGTTACATAAAGTGCACATTGGTGCTACCAGTTTGTGCACCCATCTTTCACAGATCACCAGCTGGGTCATGCTGCCCGTCACTATCTAGACTATTCCCATCTCCAGCGGCAATCACTTCCAGATTCTCTTTTGTAAAATTTCTACGTAACTATTGTATGCTATCAGTCACTGGAGCCAACCTGCATCAGGCTTCATAAAGTTGGTGACCTAGTAGTACTCATGATGGCGTCCTCTTGGGTAAAATATTCCGGAGGTAAAATAGTTCCCCATTTGGATCTCTGGGCTGGCACTACACAGGAGGACATTGTTATCAGGAGAAAGAAAATTGACGTTCTACGGATCGGAGCAATATCCGACCCCTTAATCGGACAGGTAGGTTAAAAAATTTAACAAGGGAAATGGATAGGTTAAAGTTAGATAAAGTGGGAATTAGTGAAGTTCGGTGGCAGGAGGAAAAAGACTTCTGGTCAGGTGAATACAGGGTTATAAATACAAAATCAAATAGGGATAATGCAGGAGTAAGTTTAATAATGAATTAAAAAGCTACTATAGACAGCATAGTGATCACAATATTGTGGCCAAGATAGACACTAAGCCTGGGCCTACCACAGTAGTATAAGATTATATGCCAACTATCACCATAGATGACGAAGAGATTGATGAAATGTGTGATGAGATAAAAGACATTATTCAGATAGTGAAGGGGGATGAAAAATTAATAGTCATGGGTAACTGGAATTCGATAGTAGGTAAAGGAAGAGAAGGAAACGTTGCAGATGAATATGGAATGGGGGTATAAAATGAAAGAGGAAGTCGCCTGGTAGAATTTTGCACAGAGCATAACTTAAATTATTGTAAGACATTTCTGGGGGCAGAGGTAGATTCTGTCCAAAATCTATTGGTTATGAACTGTGGATTAAAGCTGAAGAAACTGGAAAAAGGTGGGAATTTAAGATGGGGCCTGGATAAACAGAACCAGAGTTTCAGGGAGAGCTTAACGGAACAAATGACAGGAATGAGGAAAGAAGTAAATTAGAAGAAGAATGGATAGCTTTGAGAGATGAAATAGTGAAGGTAGCAAAGGATCAAGTAGGTAAAAAGGCGAGGGCTAATAGAAATCCTTGGGTAACGGAAGATATATTGAATTTAACTGATGAAAGGGGAAAATATAAAAATGCAGTCAATGAAACGGGCAAAAAGGAATACAAACTTCTCAAAAATTAGATAGACAGGAAGCGAAAATGGCTAAGCAGGGATGGATAGAGGACAAATGTAATGATATAGAGGCATATCTCACTAGGGGTGACGTAGATACAGCCTAATGGAAAATTAAAGAGGCCTTTGCAGAGAAGAGAACCACTTGTATGAAAATCAAGAGCTCTGATGGAAACCCAGTTCTAAGCAAAGAAGGGAAAGCAGAAAGGTGGAAGGAGAATACAGAGGGTCTATACAATGTTATGGAAATGGAAAAGAATGTAGAGGAAGATGAAATGGGAGATATGATACTGAGTGAAGAGTTTGACAGAGCACTGAAAGACTTAAGTCGAAACAAGGCCCCGAGAGTAGACAACATTCCATTAGAACTACTGACAGCCTTGGGACAGCCAGCCCTGACAAAACTCTACCATCTGGTGAGCAAGATGTATGAGACAGGCGAAATACCTTCAGATTTCAAGAGGAGTATAATAATTCCAATCCCAAAGAAATCAGGTGTTCACAGATGTGAAAATTACCGAACTAACACTTTAATTAGTCAGATATGCAAAATACTAACGCGAATTCTTTACAGACGAATGGAGAAACTGGTAGAAGCAAACCTGGGAGAAGATCAGTTTGGATTCCGTAGAAATGTTGGAACATGTCAGGCAATAGTGAGCCTACGACTTGTCTTACAAGATAGATTAAGGAAAGGCAAATATACGTTTCTAGCATTTGTTGACTTAGAGAAAGCTTTTGACACTGTTGACTGGAATACTCTCAAATTCTGAAGGTGGCATGGGTAAAATATAGGGAGCGAAAGGCTATTTACAGTATGTACAGAAACCAGATCACATTTATAAGAGTCGAGGGGCATTGAGATAGGATTGAGACAGGGTTGTAGCGTGTCCCCAGTGGTATTCAAACTGTATATTGAGCAAGCAGTAAAGGAAAAGAAAAGTTCGGAGTAGATATTAAAATCCATGGAGAAGAAATAAAAACTTTGAGGTTCGCCGATCACATTGTAATTCTGTCAGAGACAGCAAAGGACTTAGAAGAGCAGTTGAACGGAATGGACAGTGTCTTGAAAGGATGATATAAGATGAACATCAACAAAAGCAAAACGAGGATAATGGAATGTAGTCGAATTAAGTCGGGTGATGCAGAAGGAATTAGATAAGGAAATGAGACACTTAAAGTGGTAGATGGGTTTTGCTATTTGGGGATCAAAATAACTCATGATGGTCGAAGTAGAGAGGATATAAAATATAGACTGGCAATGGCAAGGAAAGCGTTTCTGAAGAAGAGAAATTTGTTAACATCGGGTATAGGTTTAAGTGTCAGGAAGTCGTTTGTGAAAGTATTTGTATGGAGCGTACCCATGTATGGAAGTGAAACATGGACGATAACTAGTTTGGACAAGAAGAGAATAGAAGCTTTCGAAATGTGGTGCTACAGAAGAATGCTGAAGCTTAGATGGGTAGATCACGTAACTTATGATAAGGTATTGAATAGAATTGGGGAGAAGAGATATTTGTGGCACAACTTGACTGGAATAAGGGATCGGTGCGTAGGACATATTCTGAGGCATCAAGGTATCACCAATTTAGTATTGGAGGGCAGCGTGGAGGGTAAAAATAGTAGAGGTAGACCAAGAGATGAATATACTAAACAGATTCAGAAGGATGCAGGTTGCAGTAGGTACTGGGGGATGAAGAAGCTTGCACAGGATTAGCATGGAGAGCTGCATCAATCCAGTCTCTGGACTGAAGACCACAGTAACAGCACCTACTGATCTCCTGTATCTTCCATATTGAGTACCATTACTGCTTCTATGACGTCATAAGAGAAGTTCTTCCTCTCATAGAGCCCTTCAAGACACCTGTCCACCCTCTCCATTGAGCTCAGCCGTGGAATTTTCATTGCAATCTCAATGTTTCCTCCCTTGGTTTCCCTTTGGCAGTAGGTAATTTCTATTTTTCTGTATTTTCTTTTCCATTTATTCAGTTTTTGCTGTAGCTACTTTGTCTTGGCTTCTCTGCACTGCCTGTTTATTTAATTCTTGAACAATCTACATGTTACAGTTTTACAGTCTTTCCCTAAACATATTTATACCTCCATCTTTCGGCGATTAACTGAATTATTTCTTCTATAAACCAACGTTTCTTCGGAGTTACCATACTTTTACCTACATTTGTCTGTCCAATATCTGTGATTACTTCCGGCTGCCGAACAGAAAATAACTGCGTTCAGCCCTTCTTAGCACTCGAACGTTCAGTGAACGCAATATTCCGAGCAGAAATAAAGTTAACTCGCTTTCAAATTTCGTACGTACGCCACCGTAGCAGGCTGTAAATTGGCCGGAACACCTTCGCCTTGTTTCAGAGCAAAGAGCGTTTCTAACATCGCATACGTGCCCATTTCGCGAAGAGCCGAGCTAATACACAAACGTGTTTAAGTAGCATCCATGAATATTGCTGTGAATGGTGAGAAGTGGTAAAGGAACGTCGCACTTATGCATGCTAGCAACTACAGCAGAGATGGTTATAATCGTAGCTTTAAGCTCAATTATCTTATTGTGCGAATTTGTGAAGCCAGAACTTTTAGTCGACCACTTTGGTCGATCCAATAAACTACCATTACAAGTATATATTTCATTTGTAACTGTAGCTTCATTTACAACCCTGTTCGTGTTGAATTATGTGATTTCCAACATTGGTGTGGATTTACTAGTGTTACGATATTCTAATGTGTTTTATTTTGTAGGTTATCCTAACGCCGAACGTTTGCAAAAAATCAGAGGCAAAAGGCAAGATGCAGAAAATCTGAGAGGTGGCGCGTCTGGGTGGCTTCAACCCATGTACAAAAAACCAGGTCATAAGGCACTAGAGAGACCGCACCACACGTGTCATTTCTGTTTGCGGCCTGCATACATATCGTCACCCACTGAATGCCAGTATGATAATTCTGTTCTGATGTCTGATGTCAAGGACTTTGCGGAGCAGCCGAAATATTGTAGAACAGAACACAACTATTTGTAACTTCCATTCGAACCGGCTCTATTCATGTATCCAGGCCTTAGAGTCACCGTATCCTGCAGTGCACTTTCTATAGGTATTTAGGTTGCTGTCATCGGTACTATTGTTCGATTGTATGTCGAGGAATTAATGAAGTACATAAAAGAAAATTTCGGAAGGGGAATAAATGTTTAGGCAGTTCAGTCAGCAATGTTAAGTATGGTAGGCGGCATGGTTCTTCTCTCTGGGTGTAACATAGGCACAAGCTTCCTTACGGACGCAAGTGGAACAATGATCCAGAAACTGTAGAATAAATTTCCTTATTTCACGTCTATGACAGCTAACTTGTAGGTCATCAGACTGCCGACATCGGTCAGCTATCTTCAGATCTTCAATAAACCACAGGAAAAGCCTCAAATACACCTCCCTTCTATGTATCTTGCCTATGTCTTTATCTTGTATAGAGTTCTTTGCATATGTACTTCGTTTTCTTACGTTGAGCGCATAATTCTCGTGTTTCCTTGTTCCTTCTCTGTTTGCATAATTAACTTAATGGTGTGGTACGGTGCCTCATCATTCTTTTGTTGGATTGGCGTGTCGCAGGGAGCGGAAGGCCCTGTGGCCATTACATTCCTCTAACCCCTTCTCACCTATGCTCCATTCTGGTACTGTCGACAACAGACGGCGTTGATTTCTTAGAGTGTTTTTATTCATTTTGCTTCTTTCGCTATTTGTTTTATCATTTTAATATTATTCTGTGTACTCCGTAAGCTTGCTCTTACGTATGTCGTATTTTCATCCAAAATTCGCCACAAGAGTGCATCATACTATTGTCACATAACTATTTCCTTTTTAACAATCTAACTATTGGTGTTGTTTTAATTTATTGCTTTTCATCATCGTAGTGACTTACACACTTCGTAAGCCCGCTACACACTTTACTGATTATACACTATCAGAAGTTTATTAGCGCGGTGTATTTTCAGTAAATGAATTCTACTGTTTTCAGACATTTGTATGGAAATAGTTCCTGAAACTGTAAATCAGGACAACACCATGCATGAAATATAGACGCGGACTATTGGAACTCCAGAGTAAAAGAAATTAGAATCATATGAAATTTAGTGGACACGGGAGACGTGAAATACGAAATGAAAAGGTACCGCGAATAATGGGCGAGGGAAAAGGTCTGTGGAAGACCCCAACGTGCAGATGGGACACGTGGGGCGTCCACTGCGTTATTGACTTGGCGCTGGCACGAGTTTAATAGTGCCAACGAACAGACTAGAACACGCAGTTCAAATTGTAGACGATGTACGATGTAGTTATTATGTAGAAACTGAAGGGTTACCACAAAATAATGAAACGATGGTAGACGGCATCAAACACATCGAAAGAATGACGACCTAAAAAAAATAAAAAGTCAAATGGATTGTCATTTGTTCCTGCAATTCTGGGTACTTAATAGCTTTTATTTAATAGCGCACAGTCTTCGAAGAAAATGAGAAAGTGCATAGAGTTGTGACGTCGTCAGGATCGCTATAATGTGACATTGTCAGTATTCTTGAGTGTTTACTTTCAATATTCAACCGTTTTCTTCATAACGGGGTACAGCCATCAAAAACTGGATAAATAAAGTTAGTTTACCCGTCAGGTTCTAATTTTGCGTTATATTTTTATTTTCTATTGACTAGATTCATCTTGATGTTTATTATCAAGTATACGCCTGTTAATTCTAAATAGACAAACATGAATCGGTCACGTAACCTTAAATACAGTGATAAGACAAGTTATACAGTCTCAAGGAATAAACCGATTACAATACTCTAAATGTGCTATTTACGTGCAAGTGCTCATACATAGATTGTTCCTAGACCATGCATAACGTTAAAAAATGAAATATTGGGAAGAGTGCGGACACATGTTCCAACAAGCTTTTTGTATTGTTACTTCATTGTCCTCGCCAAATATATACTACTGGATGGGCTGTAAGCGGCACAACCTAAAACTTTAATAATATTAATAAAAACATTGTAAACAATATTAAAGAAAGCAAATTGAAATATCTTTTTAAATCTGAAAAAAGATGGAAGTTTGATGCTAATTTCATACAATTATACTGTTTTTCCTAGTTTTTAAAAAAACTAAAATATAAAAGACCAAATGGTAAATACAAAAAAGTATATATACTTAAAAGACGTTGGATAAGACACTGTCACTAAAAACTGAAGGATCTACAGTAGGAAGAACTGTTTTGAGAGGGCAAAATGTGTTCTGTAGGTTTTAACAGTGTATGTGAAAAATATAGGCGACCGCGGCTAATAACTATGGAGTGAAGGTGGGTGTTGGGATGGATACTTGGAACACAGAAAGTGAGAAGGGCACTGGTTGGTGGGTAGGGCCGTGATACCAAGAGGATGAGAGGCAGGGGGAAGACCTGATGGATGGGTGGGAACGAGTAGCAGTCGGTAGGTCGAGTAAATAACGGCGTGGAATTTATTGTATTGCAGAGGTAGTCAGTTGGTGTTACCTAGGGATACGATACGGCTTGTTTGCCAGGATAGAGCTGTTGGGGTACGTTAAGAAACGCGCAGCAGGATACCAGAACTGGTTATTAGATGGGAATCCATTACTGGGTGGAGAAATACACCCATGATACAGGCAAGCGACCATACAGATCTGGTAGAACTTTGAAAGATGGAAAGGTCTTGATCGTGCAATTTCTTATTAAGCGTTACGCGTTTCAAAATTTCATCATCAGACTGAATCAGTGGAATGATGTGTACAAGAAAGATAACGATAGCAGAAGATACGTACGTCATATTGTAAGTATGCATATAGGTATTCTACTATACAGAAATTTCAAGTAGTATCGTACTTAATTAAAATCAAACTCCAGTACAAAGCTCACGAAAGTGAGCACGTAGACTGAATACAATACACATGCCATTTCATGTAGGCATAATTGACAGTGCCGTTGGCTGTTCGAATAGAACTAGTGCCAAACTGAGTGCGGAGATTATGCTATCAATGAAGTAAACAAAGGCCGGTAGGTGGCGCTGGCATTAACCGTAGGAAGCAAGTCAAAGAGTAATTTCACAATCTTGTATGCATTGTGGTTGACTACATGTCAGAGCCTTTGACAAAAATACATTGATCCTACTTTTACGGAAAAGGACTTATATTCTAATAGCACGAAATGTGTGTCGTTAGGTAACGTCGTGAACAACCTAACAGAGATAGTCTTTAGTCAATCAGAACAGAAGCCATTTGCAGCCAATAAGTGGTGTGGTACAATATGGACATGAAAGCGATGTAGATAGTAAATAAAATATAAGTTACGAAGGAATAAGTTTACAACCATCACTAAATAAAATATAAGGATCACCATCTGTAGTCATACTGCAATATACGAATATATAATAAATGACATAACAGAATCATCTAGATGATCCCAGATTAGTGCACACAAGTTGAAATAAAAAGAACTAATATGCATTAAAAAGAGAATTTTAATTTTTAAAAAATTAGACTTCCTATGGCTCGTATAATTGCTCAACTATTATCAGTTGACAAACGTCATAACAGCAAATTTTACATGAGTATGAACAACTGTAATCATTACACTAGTCTAACAAATAACGGTTGACATACAACAATCATTTAGGTAAACCTAGATGGGTAGCAAGAATTTGAATTATAATATTACAATTTTTTGCCTTTATTTTATATTAAAAAAGTATTATCAAAAATGTAGAACAGCTTGAAACAGATGCTTAAGGACATCCAAAAAATGTCTTAGCATATTGTGGCTGAGGATATGAAGTTAAGATCATTGGCGGACAGAAAACTGATGCCTAGGCAATCATAATGCTGAAACAATGGTACTAATATTTCGGAATTAATGGATACCATCTGGACTTATTTGAATGCAGTGAGAACGTGTATAACAGCACGGATGTATAGGGCTATATATGCAAAATAAATTCGTTGAGCTGCTAGCGAAACCCAAACGTTCATCTTTCGTAAGGTTAGCCACAATGTAACATTCATGTAATGTAATTATATTCGATACGAGAAGTTAAATTTACTGCACCCACAATGCATGACAAACCTTGGCGCGATGCAATAAATTTAAGCTTTACTCATTTCAAACTGAAGTTGTGTAATAAAGTGCATAAGAAAATTAAAGGTAATAAAGAATTGTGCAATCAAGAATTTTCTAGATTTCAAAGTTGTGTTACTGGAATCTGAGGGGTGGGGGTGTGATGATCCACGTGGGGGGGAAGGTAAACGGATGCAGATAGCAAGGCTGAGTGCGTGACGCAGAAGGCTTTGGAGGAACTGATAGAACTTAGGTGGAGCACAAATCGATGCAGCATTTGAAAACGAGGGCCGGGTTGAGGTTTTATTGGTGTGCAGGTAAGTGGATGGTCATAGTCCCAACGTCTGCCAGTTGGTAGTTTGTAGTATATCTTGTTGTGGGCTTTCTGGTGGATGAGTAGTGGGTGAGGTAGATGTTTAGTACAAGACGTTTTAGTCCTTTAGCTAACTGCTCAGAACAGTTGTAAATGGTGAGCTGCAAGTCATGGAGGCGAAAGTTGAGCGTGGTTCTTTTTCTGGTACCACGCACGGCGGAATTTGAATCCCCGCCAGGCGTCATGGACGTCGAAGGCCCCCAGCGGTCTCAGCACCATCGCGCAGTAAGCTGTGGCGGCGGGAGCCTCGTGGCCCGCATTTACTGTGAAGGCGCGCCACAATGGAACACGTGGTTCCAGCGGCCAATAGCGGCGCCGCCGATAATTTGAACGCCTGCCTCTCGCTCAGCCAGCTAGTCTAATCTTTCTTACGTCTCTGGACGTACCGCCTCGCCTTAGACAGCTTATTTACTTGCTTGTTCTGTGTACGAGTGGACGTGGTTGTTAGGTTTTCTTGTGACTCCGTTGTTTCGATCTTGTTGTTCGTTATGTCCTTCGTTGGTCGCGTCCGTTCTCTCTCGTTGTGTTGTTCGCAAGCGGCTCGGCGGGTCCCGCCGCGCTTTCCGTCACTGCAACCGTTCCGGTCGCCGTTACAACACTTTCCATACTTATTTTCTAAATTTTGAAGCTTTTGATCTTGAGGAGACATTTATTACCCCAGGAGTTAAATGCTTTAGGTGGAGTTGGAGGGATCATTGGGATATCTGGCGTTTAAGATAGAGGTGTTTTGGTGGGGTTGGTTTGGGCGTATCAGCAGTGTCATGATGAGAAGAGGGGGTGACGCCTTTGATCACACCTGCAGTTGGACTGAAGGTTCCCAAGATCAGTTAGGGGAACTACGGGAAATCTATACGTTAAACTGTGGCACTGAATGTCGTAATCGCCGGCCGGTGTGGTCAAGCGGATCTAGGCGCTGCAGTCTGTAACCGCGCTGCTGCTACGGTCGCAGGTTCGAATCCTGCCTCGGGCATGGATGGGTGTGATATCCTTAGGTTAGTTAGGTTTAAGTAGTTGTAAGTCTAGGGGACTGATGACCTCAGATGTTAAGTCCCGTAGCGCTTAGAGCCATTTGAATCATTTGAATCTCGTAATTGTAATATAGATTACATGCAATTGCGTATTGACAGCTATAATGATATTGAAACTTCCTGGCAGATTAAAACTGTATGCCGGACCGAGATTCGAACTCAGGACCTTTGCCTTTTGAGGGAAAGTGCTCTACCATCTCAGATACCCATGAACGAATCATGCCACCTCCTCACAGCTGTAGTTCTGCGAGTACCTCGTCATCTACCTTCGAAACGTCACAGAAGCTCTCCTGCGAATCTTGCAGAATTAGCACTCCTTGAAGAAAGGATTGTGCACATTATAGCAACTGGCCTAATAGCGGCGTGCCGCTGTTAGGTTCCGCATGCTAACTGACTAAATTATGTTCATGCATGAATGGTATATCGGTATATACACTCCTGGAAATGGAAAGAAGAACACATTGACACCGGTGTGTCAGACCCACCATACTTGCTCCGGACACTGCGAGAGGGCTGCACAAGCAATGATCACACGCACGGCATAGCGGACACACAAGGAACCGCGGTGTTGGCCGTCGAATGGCGCTAGCTGCGCAGCATTTGTGCACCGCCGCCGTCAGTGTCAGCCAGTTTGCCGTGGCATACGGAGCTCCATCGGAGTCTTTAACACTGGCAGCATGCCGCGACAGCGTGGACGTGAACCGTATGTGCAGTTGACGGACTTTGAGCGAGGGCGTATAGTGGGCATGCGGGAGGCCGGGTGGACGTACCGCCGAATTGCTCAACACGTGAGGCGTGAGGTCTCCACAGTACATCGATGTTGTCGCCAGTGGTCGGCGCAAGGTGCACGTGCCCGTCGACCTGGGACCGGACCGCAGCGACGCACGGATGCACGCCAAGACCGTAGGATCCTACGCAGTGCCGTAGGGGACCGCACCGCCACATTCCAGCAAATTAGGGACACTGTTGCTCCTGGGGTATCGGCGAGGACCATTCGCAACCGTCTCCATGAAGCTGGGCTACGGTCCCGCACACCGTTAGGCCGTCTTCCGCTCACGCCCCAACATCGTGCAATCCGCCTCCAGTAGTGTCGCGACAGGCGTGAATGGAGGGACGAATGGAGACGTGTCGTCTTCAGCGATGAGATTCGCTTCTGCCTTGGTGCCAATGATGGTCGTATGCGTGTTTGGCGCCGTGCAGTTGAGCGCCACAATCAGGACTGCATACGACCGAGGCACACAGT
This sequence comes from Schistocerca gregaria, assembly GCF_023897955.1. Classification (NCBI taxonomy): domain Eukaryota; kingdom Metazoa; phylum Arthropoda; class Insecta; order Orthoptera; family Acrididae; genus Schistocerca; species Schistocerca gregaria. The sequence continues at coordinate 508,799,256 of NC_064920.1, forward strand.
GCCAACACCCGGCATCATGGTGTGGGGAGCGATCTCCTACACTGGCCGTACACCTCTGGTGATCGTCGAGGGGACACTGAATAGTGCACGGTAAATCCAAACCGTCATCGAACCCATCGTTCTACCATTCCTAGGCCGGCAAGGGAACTTGCTGTTCGAACAGGACAATGCACGTCCGCATGTATCCCGTGCCACCCAACGTGCTCTAGAAGGTGTAAGTCAACTACCCTGGCCAGGAAGATCTCCGGATCTATCCCCCATTGAGCATGTTTGGGACTGGATGAAGCGTCGTCTCACGCGGTCTGCACGTCCAGCACGAACGCTGGTCCAACTGAGGCGCCAGGTGGAAATGGCATGGCAAGCCGTTCCACAGGACTACATCCAGCATCTCTACGATCGTCTCCATGGGAGAATAGCAGCCTGCATTTCTGCAAAAGGTGGATATACACTGTAGTATTGCCGACATTGTGCATGCTCTGTTGCCTGTGTCTATGTGCCTGTGGTTCTGTCAGTGTGATCATGTGATGTATCTGACCCCAGGAATGTGTCAATAAAGTTTCCCCTTCCTGGGACAATGAATTCACGGTGTTCTTATTTCAATTTCCAGGAGTGTATAATCGCGCAAGTAAAGACATGTGTTACATAACTATCGCAGAGCAGAAATCAGACGTAGCTACCGAAGTTAATTACTTCCTGATACACTCAGTGCCATACACGACTGTAGTTAGCAATACATGAAATTCAGTCTATGACAACTTCATTATAACACCATTATGGTCTACTGCAGTCGTTAGTGCCGAAGTGCAACTTGCGCTGATAAGCTCATACAGAGGCGTGCGCACAAATTAGCTACATCTCTACTGCAAGCATAAACACTAATAACAACTGCCACACCAATATCTCATATCTGATAGAAACATCGTCACAGTCTGTCGTGTTACATATTACGAAAGTATAATTATAGTGTGTATGTGAATGGACGTAACAGAAAGCACAAAAACGATTTTACTCGTTAAAGACAGTACTTTCAATTTCTGACACACTGCTTCTCTCCGTGACCAACTGTACACAGCGCTTTCTGAAATAGCGCACAACTGAGAAGGAGGTAAAAAAAAAGTGGAAATAGTACTACAGTTGTGCAGTACCAAAGTGAACACATAAGCTGATGTAGTTTATACATCACGTGTGAAGGGTTTGCTGAAATATGATGTGGTTTGTCAGTCTCGCGGTGAGAAGAAACAGTGACAAACAAGAACTTTTGATTATTTATAAAAGCATTGCTTCTGTTAGTAGCGCATGGGGAGTTGCTGGTGAATGGAAGCTGCGATCGGAGTAGCGAGACTGGGGCACGAGATTCTCAGCCGCAGCTGCTGACCCAGTAACAAGGAGACGGTAAGGCGTTTACGGGAGGCGCGTGCCGTCGTCAGTATGGCGTTAAATATTCATTGACTGGCGGCCGTAAAGCGTTTCAATAAATTACTTACCGCTAGCAGGAGGCTTTAAAGCAGGCAGTAAACAAGTGAACGGCTGTGGCGCAGTTACCCCGAATACTGCCGGGACTGATGGACTTCCGAGCTGAAGGGAGGTCAGGTTGTCTACAATAGTGCTTCCTGCAGGTGGGTTCACGAGCGTAGCTAGTCGACACTGACGAGGTTTCCTAGATAGCTTGGAGTGCAATGTGCAGGGAAAACGTTTCTTTATTCGCCTATATCTTTTTCCTCCTAGACTAGGTCCGTGTCCTCTCATATCTAACACATCAAGTGCATATCCTTCTCTGCATGTGAGTGGACATGTGGCCGCTCCTTCAGCAAGTTCCGAGCAGGCATACGGGGGGAGGGGTTTATTAGTGATTAGGGGCTACAATGATAGGCGGGTGATGGAGCCCCTTAGGCAAATAGCGGAAAGGTCGGGGAAGAAGGCCAGTGTTCACTCTATCTGCTTGCCGGGGGTCTCATCCGTGATGTGGAGGAGGCCCTGCCGGCGGCGATAGAGAGCACAGGGGTGCACCCGACTGCAAATTGTTTCTCATGTCGGCACCAACGACTCCTGCCGTCTTGGTTTCCGAGGTCATCCTCAGTTCACACAGGTGGTTGACGGAGTTGGTGAAGGCGGAAAGCTTCGCTCGCGGGGTAGAATCTGAGCTAACAATTTGTGGTGTCGCTCCCAGAACCGATCGCGGTCCTCTGGTTTGGGGCCGAATGGAAGGTTTAAACCAGAGCCTTAGACGAGTCTGCGGAGATTTGGGGTGCAAATTTCTCGACCTCCGCTCCCCTATCTGGTGGAGAAATACAGGGTACCCCTCAATAGGTCAGGCGTGCACTACACGCAGGAAGCGGCTACAACGGTAGCGGAGTACGTGTGGAGTGCACATGGGGGCATTTTAGGTTAGAGAATTCCCTCCCTAGGCTTGACAAGACGCCTCCTGAGACGCGTCAAGGTAGGAGTAGCCAAAATGCAACACGGAATGACAATATTAATGTGGTAATAGCAGGAGCCTCTGAAGAAAGGTCCCGGAACTGCTCTCGTTAATAAACGGTCACAATGCCCACATAGTACGAGGGACGGAAATTTGGCTGAAACCAGATGTAAACACTAATGACGTTCTAAACTCAGATTGGAATGTATACCGCAGAGACACACTGGACAGTGAAGGGTGAGGCGTGTTTATAGCAATAAAAAGTGCAACAGTATCGAAGGAAATTGACGGAGATCCGAAATGTGCAATAATTTGGGTGAAGGTCACGGTTGAAGCAGGCTCAGACAAGGTAATTGGAGTCTCTATAGGATGTAACGAACATTACCCGTAGTCTGAAACCCACGTGTATCATCCAGCAGACGCCGTTGCTTCCAGTACTTGCAATGGACAGACCGGACTCCAACCAGGCACCACAATGGGCACACTGACTGCAACATCAGTAGCAGAGGACACGCCGAATACTGTGTAACCTGCCGAAGTAGCTTTTAACGAGCAACGTTCACGGCAGCGAGCAACATCCGGCTCCGCCAAACCAGCAGTGACCAGAGACACCGCTGTTGCCAACGGGCCAATGTAGATGGTTGCCCACAACACGCCATCTCGCGCTGTCTGCCGCCAGCGTCATACTCTCCTTTTCTCCAGGTCGCTGCAGCCCTTGACTACCTTCTCCTCTGAGCTGCCCTCTACCGGCGACAGTAAGGCTCCATGCGCTCTTTCCGTCAGAGGGATTCCAAATCCTCGGGAATTACGCAAAATTAAACGTGGGCGCATGGCACAATGACTTTTATTCAAAATTTAAGCGGTGGCGGAGTTCGAACGTTTTGATTACTAATCATTGACGCTAACCTTAGACCACCTCTACAGCAGTTAGCAGCTACGAAAGTGTTACCGGTGCCGGATTTTGTGTACGAACTGGCCTCTTGATTATGTCCCATGATGTTCAATGAGATCTGGGTGGCCAAATCATTCGTTCGACTTGGTCAATATGTTCTTCAAACTAGTCGTAATCATCTGAGGCCCGGTAACATTTTTCCGAGTAACATAACGTGACCATTTCCAGTCAATGAACGGCTCAGTTGGACGAGAGGACCCAGTCTTTGGGTGTAAAGGCAGCCCACACCATTATGGAGACACCACTAGCTTGCAGAGTATCTTGTTGACAACCTGGGTCTTTATTCGTGGATTTGCGCCAGACTCGGAAGCCACCCATTTGAGCTTAGTAACTGAAATCGGACTCATCCGATCAGGCCACAGTTTTCCAGTCGTCAAGGGTCCAAAAGATATTGTCACGAGCCTAGGAAAGGCGTAGCAGGCGATGTCTTACTTTTAGCAAAGGCACTCGCCTTAGCCTACTAACGCCAAATTACTTCCCAGTGTCCTAAGGGATACGTTCGTCGTACGTCCCACATTGAGTCCTACGGTTATTTTTAAGCAGTGTTTTTGTCTACTAGCAGCAGCACTGACAACTGTACGATAAAGCTGCTGCTCTCGGTCGTTAAGAGAAGGCCGTCGACCTCTGCGTTTCCTTGGTGAGGGATAATGCTTGAAATTTGGTATTTTCAGGACACACCTGACAATGTGGATCTTGGAAAACTGAATTCCCTAACGATTTCAGAAGTGGGAATATCCCATGCGTCTAGTTGCAACTTCCATCCTCGTTCAAAGCCCGTTAATTCCCGTCGTGCAGCCATAATCAATTCGGAAATGCAGCGCGGGGTAGCCACGCGGTCTTGGGCGCCTTGCCACGGTTCGCGCGGCTCCCCTGTCGGAGATTCGAGTCCTCCATCGGGTATGGATGTGTGTGTGGTATCCTTAGCGAAAGTTAGTTTAAGTTAGATTAAGCTGTGTAGGCCTGGGGACAGCTCAGCAGTTTGGTCTCATACGAACTTACAACGTATTTCTTATTTTTCGGTTTCCAACAGATTTCTCATACACAAACAGCAGTTGACCGGCGTTGCCTGGTGAAACGTTGTTGTCATGCCTCGTGTAAGGAGGATAAATGCGTACCATCACGTTTAAGACTTTGATAAAGGTTGGACTGTAGCCTATCGCGATTACGGTTTATCGTATCGCGACATTGCTGCTCGCGTTGCTGGAGATCCAATGACTGTTAGCAGAATATGGAATCGGTGGGTTCAGGAGGGTAATACGGAACGCCATGCTGGATCCCAACGGCCTCGTATGACTAGCAGTCAAGATGACAGGCATCTTATCCGCATGGCTGTAACGGATCGTGCAGCCACGTCTCGATCCCTGAGTCAACAGATGTGGACGTTTTCAAGACAACAACCATGTGCACGAAGAGGTCGACGACGTTTGCAGCAGCATGGACTATTAGGTCGGAGACCATGGCTGCAGTTACCCTTGACGCTGCATCACAGCAGGAGCGCCTGTGATGGTGTACTCAACGAGGAACCTGGGTACACGAATGGCAAATTGTCATTTTTTCAGACGAATCCAGGTTCTGTTTACAGCATCATGATGGTCATATCCGTGTTTGGCGACATCGCGGTGAACGCACGTTGGAAGCGTGTATTCGTCATCGCCAAACTGGCGTATCGCTCAGCGTAACGGTATGGGGTACTATTAGTTACACGTCTGGGTCACCTCTTTTTCGCATTGTGGCACTTTGAACAGTGGACGTTACATTTCTGATGTGTTACTACCCTTGGCTCTGCCCTTCATTCGATCCCTGCGAAACCCTACATTTCACCAGGATAATGCACGACCGCATGTTGAAGGTCCTTACGGGCCGTTCTGGATACAGAAAATGTTCGACTGGTGCCCTGGCCAGCACATTCTCCAGATCTCTCACCAACTGAAAACGTCTGGTCAATGGTGGCCGAGCAACTGCGCCAGTCACTACTCTTGAATTGTGGTATCGTGTTGAAGCTGCATGGGCAGCTGTACCTGTACACGCCAAGCTCTGTTCGACTCAATGCCCAGGCATATCAAGGTCGTTATTACCGCCAGAGGTGGTTGTTCTGGGTACTGATTTGTCAGGATCTATGGACCCAAACTGGGTGAGAATGTAATCACATGTCAGTTCTAGTATAATGTTTTGTCCAATGAATTCCGTGCATTTCTTCTTGTTGTAGCAATTTTAATGGCTAGTGGTGTACTTGTACACACCAGGTCTTTATACTGAAATGAGTAATCAGTACGTAGCCATACATTGCAGTTTTCTCCGAAACGGCTCGGGTGCGGGCTGATATTTACTGGTAGGGTTTTCCCCCTACTATCGTCTCGTGACGGTTTTATTGACGGTCATTCCATTACCGTCGTATGACCCAGTTCGCCGCTGGAGCCTTCACTGTGTGAGGTGCAGTGGTCGCGCCTAGTGCATCGTCTCGATGCCAGGTGACTACTCTCCCGACCGCACCAGTTAACTCTGGCCGGTCCGCCGGCGTTGTAAACACAGTGTCGCCGTACCGCCGCCTGGACAGCTGGATGGCGCAAGCCATCAGTCGCTGCTGCGAGACGACCCCAATTGGTGGCCGGCTGCATCCATCACTCAACAGGTGGACGGCCGCCGCGACGCCGACTGCGCCAGCAGCGGAGTGGCGGGCCGGCGGCGTTGGCAGCCGTGGCGGCTGCTGGCAGCCGTAAATCGGCGCCGGTATTAATTACTGCGGCGCGCCGCACCTGCCGGCGCAGCGCCGCGCCCATTACGCGCGCCGCGCCTGTCGCGCAGCGTCGCAATTCAAACGGCGCTCCGTGCCGCTGTCCGCCGTCACAGCTGCTCAGCCTGGCGCCCACAGTGGCACACGAGGAAGCGAGAGGCCCCACTTCAGCGCCTGCACCTTCTCCTGGAGTTACGCTATACGTACCGACGAGGTACGGGTGCTTCCTAGCCAATGGTTGTCTTCATCAACAAGTTACTTTAGTACACGCCACCTCTTTACTTTATAACAAGAGACACCTCTGTGTATTCAGGATTTCTGTTGGAAACCTGTGTGGCGTCTTCGGCGCTTAAAACATTATTAGAGCTTAATAATTCTTTTTGCGGTATGGACGTTGACAGAACACGATAAAAATGCACTAAGAAGCATTGACCGGAAAATACTACGCAAAATCTATGGGCCAATAAGGGAGGAAGAAGGCTGGAGAATACGTTACAATGCCGAATTACAGGAGTTAATACAACGCAGGGTATGATCCATTCAGTTAGGCGAAAAGGGAGACCTACAAGTCGATGGATAAAAAAAATGGCCCTCAGCAATATCGGACGTAACATCTGTGGTCATCAGTCCCCTAGAACTTAGAACTGCTTAAACCTAACTAACCTAAGGACATCACACACATTCATGCCCGAGGCAGGATTCGAACCTGCGACCGTAGCAGTCACGTGGTTCCGGACTGAGCGCCTTAACCGCGAGACCACCGCGGCCGGCTGAAGATGGATCGATGAGGTACTAATGTATATCAGCAATATGTGAGTCCGAGGGTGGAAAAGAGCAGCAAATAACCGAGAAGTGTAGAGGAAGATTGTTGAAGAAGCCAAGGCTCACCAAGGGCTGTAGCGCTACTGAAGAAGAAGAATCATTTATTCTGAATGCTTATAAGTCGTTCTTCCTCACCAGCCTCGTCTGTAGCCCATTCAGCTGTGTGTCCGATTGCAGCTGGTCTGCCCGGTCAACTCAGCCGCTACAAGTCCAAACGAGGTTCAGTTACGCCAGTGTCACAGCGGGTTGCTGGCGAGCAGGGGCGGCCATTGCCCAGCTGGTGCGGCATCCTTGGCCGCACTCTGAATTCTGTGATGACCCTTCGTGGGTCCACAGTGTGTTTGGTACTGGTAGTCGTGTTGTCGGTTTGTCTCCTTTCCGCCCCTGGTATATTTCAGCACGTAAAAGCGCTTCAGTGTTGAACAGAGGTTCTGTCGCCGGCTTCTGCGTTGACGTTCAGTCAACCCAGGGATGTGGTGTTGTCGAAAGTCAGTCAGTTCGTTCATCAGTAGATCGTTGTAGGCAATTACCGTGAAGTTCATCAGGAAGACCATCATCTCGAGTACATCTTCAGCTAGTTCATAGACTGTGCTAGACATTTAGGACTTCGATTAACCGCAGTAGGGTAATCATGGAATCAAGTGCTATTTCTGTGAATGCCACCGATCCCAATGATCAACTCATGACGAGAGCTGGGGTATTTAAAGGGTTCTGGTGTGTGACTAAAACACGAGGCTTGGTTCATAATGACGCCATGTGTCCTCCTCATTCTGCTATATTCACTTAACAGGCTGTTAATCGCTGTGTCAGTTCCTAACTATGTGATATTGTGAAAGAGAGAGAAGTTGTTGCAAAAATGTCTTAAGAGCTAACGAATATGATTATCTCGCTTCCTTTGTTTCTCTGTCGGAAACTCCTTTCTGCCTCACTTGGCAGGCAGTCTTGTAATGTTCCACCAGCTGACCCATTTGCAGTACTGGTTCGCTTCCTATTGTGCCTTTGTCTATGGCATAACTTGATTTTGCCTTTGGCAATGCGAATGAGTTTTCATAAATCCTTTTTGTAATTTCTACCACTTACTCTTCTGTGCCATAACTTCATCACGACCATGGTCACATCTCCTTATTTCAAAGGAGAATCCCCTGTAAATGAGGCCGTGAGGATTTGTGTATAACATCATAGTGCCTGACATGCTAGGACCTACGCATCATAGGTTGGAGGTTCATTAGGGTTCAACCTCCCCCCTCCACAACCTGCCTCCTCACCAATAATTTTTTTTATCATTAATATTTTCTTGAGCATTAGTTTCGAAATTTCTGATATTTCGAAAAATATACCAATGCGAGAATCAAGAGTCTCAAAAATGTCAAAATTACAAGCAACGTTTCTCCAGCTCGCTCACGTGAATATGCTTGAGGACTCACTTGCTGTGGAGAACGTGTGTGAACGTTTCAGCCAACAAATGGCATCCATTCACGGACTGTCAGGCTCCTCTACAAATTAATGCCTGGATGCTTTCATGCTTGCATTCAACATTCTGTGAGCTACACCGGTTATTCAGAATTTCGCATTTGCAGTGCCTTATCGTGCGCTTGCATTAATCTCTGATCTTCTAGTGTTGATCTCTTAAATAAGTTACCGAGATTCTCTAAATTTCATTACTCTGCGTTAATAATTTTCTGGTGGTGCGATTCTTTCTCCGTCAGCGTATTTCATGGTAGATGAACGGAGTATTGAATTATATTTATTGTGAACCGAGGCACAACATGACAGATTCAGCCAAGGACTAAAAGTCAAGACGATAAAAGCAAAACTTCTGTATACTCACAGACAACAAAACTGTTGCTCTAATGAACCAGTGTCGCAAAGTTACGACGACATGCAAGGTAGCTCAACCCACGTTCACAGAAAAGCCAAATGTTTAACTAGTCAACGAAATACTGAACTACCTAATCTATTACTGTTATATGCAAAAGTTTTTCTTCAGTAAACCTAGAATTATGAAAGGATATCAATATCATATGGAAGTGGTTCTCGGGAAATGCACTGCCACACAACAAATTCCGTCCCATGGTCAAAAAGGAGGGAGTGAAAGAAATACAGAAAATATTTAGGAACAGTTGAGATGAACGAATGAATAGACCCACTCTCAGATTTAGTTGAGAATGAAGTGACCAGGGGAGTAAAAAAATCGACAAATACTTTTATCTGACTGCCACTGCTCACCTGCAGAAGACAGCCTATGATAAAAGGTTGAACCACACTCAAAGCTTCCCTGTAAGTCAGAAAATACTACACAGAATGCATCATAAACCCTCACTTTTGCAAGGAAAAATAAAAGGTGACAATTATTGTGTATTGGACATACAAAATACCTAAAATCCCACACGTATGATGCTGTCTTGTAGCATATCCCTATTTCAACAAAATTAAAGGCATGTATCATCAGAATGGTTCAAATAAGTATTCAAATATTTAGTACATTCATGTACACAGGATGAACACCAATAAAACCCCCAAGCTGTAGGGACGAATTCCTGACGGGAAATTGTGGAAAAAGGTCTTATGAGCATGTGTCCGGAAACGCACGGAAGTACCACGGTAGGTGACGGCGCCGAGTGAAAGTTCCTCTTGCCACGTGTCGTATGTTTCCTGTGTGTTGCCGGCTGTGTGTTCGACGCAACGTACTTTAAGCAGCAGAATGGTCCGGTATTCACGTCGGGAACGAGCCGAGATGGTTTAGTGTACCGCGAAGTAGATGGAAACGATCGAGAGGCAGCACAGTTATCTGAAAACAAGTACCCTCACAGACACCAATCACATTACACAACATTTAAAGCCCTTTATTGGGCGTTTGAGAGATCATGGGTCCTTCCAGACAGAACGTACAAGGAGGCAGTGGACTGTGCGTACGTCAGACCGGAGGACGCATCCCACAGAGGCCAGTTTGAACATCAGTTGTGACGTGAATGTGATGCAGCTCTGAACTGTGACCCGGAACGGTTTGTTGGTGTTGCACGCACACCGTCAAACGGTCACATGTTCATAGAATTTTGTTTCCATTTCCACAGGTATCCTTACCTGAAGTTATGTGTGAATGGCCCTACACTTAACACTGAAGAAGTAAAACAGCACCATTTTGCAGATAATACTATTGTTAGAATAAATCAAATTAGAGAGAAATCCACAGAAGAGATTTTAATGGTGGTATTTAAAGAATTATTAAGTGCTTTTATGAAAATGGACTTATCCTAAATTTGGAGAAAACGTACTGTATTCAGATTAAACGACAAATAGTCACACCAGCAACTGATGTAGCATATGAAAGGGAGTCAGGAAAGCTCCACATCCTTGGGTGTTTATATTGATGAAAAGTTGAAATGGAAGAAGCGTGTTGGTGAGAAAGTAAGTCAACATGTATTTGCTCTTCATATAACTGGTACTCTAGAAAAGGCAAAAGAATCAGCCTGCTGACAATTTTTACACTCTTCCTCTCAATGATTTCTAATGGAATAATTTTCTGGGATAATTCGGCACTCATCAATAAAATACTAACTAAACAGAAGCGAGCAGTAAGAATAGCGTCTGTTCACTCGTGGTCGTCGAAATGGAACCAGTAGAGAGATGATTGTTCATTGATTGACTGTGAAGTTACACTCTGTCGAAATTAACTGATGTCGAAATTAAATGATGCTCATTAAAATTAATTTTTTTTCTAAGTCCAGAGTTAAATATTTTCTGCCAGAATTCCTTCTTATCGCACTTCAGATCAATTTCGATATGGTGCTTCTTCCAGGCTTATCTTCATCGTTCTGTAAAGGGGTTTACTTCTTGATGTTTACTTCTTGGGCACCAGTTGACCATTGTGTGGGTGATTATGCATGTTTTGGTTCCTCGTGTTTGTCGTTGCAGTTGATGGCCTTCACCGTCCATTAGTGAAAGAACATAAATTCTTCTTTTTCTGTGTCAGTCTTTTCGTGTCAAGAGTAGCACTCACACACTACGTCCTCAGTTATTTGTTGGATATGTTCAATTTTCTTTCTTTCCTCACAGATTTTGCCTTCTTCAGCTCCATTCATAACATGGAAATAATGCCCCGATGGCTTAACATGACCTGTTATACTGCCCTTCTTCTAGCCGGTGTTCTTCATATGTCTCTTTCTTCGCATAATTTCGCGGAGAACCTCCACACGACTATCAGCCCATACGACGGTTCGATGCAATGTTGTACGTGAAGCGTACATCCCCAAAAATTGCTCCCTGAAACTGAGCACATTGTTTGACGCTACTAGATTTCTTTTGTCCATGAATTATCTCTTCCTTCTCGCTAGTTTGCTACTTACGTCTTCTTTGCTTCGTTTACCGTGTGTTATTTTAGAACGAAGGTAGCAGAATTGCTTCGCTTTATTTAAATCTTAGTCACAACTTTTCAACTAAAGTTTATAGCTACGATTCGTTACTATCGTATTTACCTTACCCTCAATTCATATTCCCCACTTATTATAATACTTATTATTTTTATTTATTTTAAACGTCTATTTCCGTAGGACAAATTGAGGAGAAAATCTCCAACGCCATGGAAAGCGTCAGTACATGAAATTACAACAAAACAGTAATAACAGATAAAATAAAATGTTTGTGGACCCAAAATACAAGCTATAAGTGTACTTAAACTCAGTCAACAATATAACACTGGAATCACCTTACTTTTTCAACAGAAGCAGTGGTCCATGAGGAAACTCTTCATTTTTGATTTGAAAGCGTGTGGGTTATTGCTAAGGCTTTGGAATTATTGTGGTAGCTTATTGAAAAGGGATGCAGCTGTGTACAGCATACCTTTCTCCATAAGAGTCACGAAAGTGCGATCCAAACGCAGATTATATTTCTGTCTGGTATTAACTGAGTGAAAACTGCATTTTTTTTGGGAAAAAGTTGATATTGTTAACAAGAAACGGCAGTAAAGAATATATATATATTTTGAGAGGCCAATGTCAGAATACCCAACTAATGAAAAGGGGTCGACAAGAGGTTAACGAAATTACACCACATGTTGCCTGAATCGTCAAAAAATCTTACCCAAAAATATAACACGAAACGTCATAAGCGAATGAAAATAAGCAAAGTAGACTACTTTTAGTGTCGAACTATCACGTACTTGATATACTGTTCGAATAGAAAAATTGAACGTGGGCTTTCCGCGACAGTTCGTATTTATCTGAACACGAAGAAATTTGAACTGTTCAGTTTCACAAATAATATGCCCGTTCCCTGAAATTAAAACATTGGCTTATGTTGAATTGAGTGTCAGAATATGTAAAACCTGTATTACAGTGATTTAGCCTTACTTTATTTATTTTAAACCATGGCATTATGTCATGAACTGCACTATTTGAAACAGCATCAATATTGCACACAACATCCGTTACTACCAAGCTGGTGTCAACAGTAAACAGAAGTATTTTAGAATGACTTATAATACTAGATGGCATATCATTTAGATACGCACATCAAAAAAGGTTTACATCACCTCAATTCCGAGAGTTCCGGGACCTGTACAGATAATTGGAATAGAGATCAACCTAAACATCATTTCCGTCATTTTTTGGATAATGAAAACTACACTTTGCATATTCTGCTACTACACAGCGAGACCTTCAGAGGTGGTGGTCCAGATAGCTGTACACACCGGTACAGCGTGCCTTTTGCAGCTAGTAGTCTGTTTAGAAGGTTCTAAAGGAAATCAGCTTGCAAAGAGCAAAAATGTAGTATGGAAAGCTTTATATTTTCATCGATGTTATCGGCACTATAAACTTCCTGCCACTCTTGTTCCTTAACGAAGTTTAAATAACTCTCTACTGCTGTTGGATTAACTTTTCTACATACTTTTTAATTACATATAATAATCGATTGAGTACAAATACATTTTAGTGTTAAAATTTGTGTATGATAGTTGTATCATAGTTTGAAAGGCCACTCACTCTTATACTAACAGATGCCCAGAATGAATAAAAAATATGGTCTATGCCTGTGCTAGTAATGTTGCCCTGCACACTGATTGAAGAAAAAACAATCTGCAGCAGATAATATGATTTTAGGAGGTCTTGCAACATTCTTTCTCTTGCACAATCTCATAAAAAATTAATATTAAAGTCACCACATACGAGGTGTTGTCCACAAAGTAAGTTCTGATCTGTCGCGACAATCTGGGACAATCTGGTAAAGCTTTGAACAGATGTGTTCGGCAGTGTCTCTATTACGCCAGTCGATCGTGTCGCGTCGCTCGTTTCAGTTGTGAGTGAACAGTGAGCACGTTAAGATGCGTAGGGAGTAGGGTCTCCCGCCAAGTATAAAGGTCTGGTTAGAGATTCCTCCTGTGTCATGCTGCCCACAGAACACAACAGTCGAGCAGTTCCTCCTTCATGCCAATTCTCGGCCGCACACTGAAGGGGCAATGAAGACGCTCCTGCTGCGTCTATGATCATCCACAGTACAGTCCGTAATTGGCTCCCCCTGAGTTTCATTTCAGTTCACAAGAACCGCTTGTTATGGAGACAAAATTTTTCAGCAGGCAACAAGCTCAAGTCCAGTGCAGATAACTAGCCGAAAGCACAGGCGGCTGCTTTCTATGACGAGGATATTGGAAAGTCAATACAACACTACGACAAAACTCGAAGTTGGAGCTGTGACTATGTAGAGAAGTAGGTGGAAGGTGCACTTAACTGTTGCAAATAAAACGGTTCTGGTTTTCACTGTGGTTTCCATTTGGCGACCAATCCGACCTTACTTTCTGGACAACCCTTGTATAACTAGAAAGTGGACCTAGAACCGTCTCTGGCTTGAATAGAAAAGCTCTGAAGTTTAGTTTCACTGAGGATAGCAAATCATCAGCGAATCTTAACGTTCATATATTTTCATCCTCAATTTTAATTGCACTCTTTAACTTCCCTTTCATTTACATGGCCTGTTCCACTGTGCATATATTGGAAAGTAGTGTGCGCAACAGTTATATCTAACATTCTTTTTAATCTGATGACTAAGTTCGCGGTCTTCCATTTTTATTTTTGTGTTGTATTTTCTTAAAAACTAAACTTAATTTTCTGAGAATTTCGAAAACTTTGCACTATTTTTACATTGTCGAATGCTTTTTATAGGTCAATATGCCTATGAAGGTGTCTTGGTTTTTGTTATATCTGGCTTGTATTACAAGCAGAACATCAAAATTCCCTCTCCGGTGCCTTTAACTTTATTGAAGCCAAACTAATCGTCATATATCAGATCATCAATTGGTTTTCATTCTTTTCTATGTAATTCTTGTGAGAAAGTTGTTGAATGGGATATTATGCTGATAGAGCAATAACTCTACCACTTAACTTCCCTTTCCTATCCTAGGAATTGTATGTGATATTTTTTTTGGAAACCTGATGGTACCTCTCCATCTCACAAATTCTACAAACCAAAATTAATAGTTTGGTTACCACTTACCCCAGTGAGTTTATAGATTCCGAAGTAATGTTGCCTTTGCTTTCTGCCTTACTTGATCTCAGGTCTTCTAAAGGTCTCCTAAAATCTGACAATCTCCCATGTATTCTACACAGCTCTCATTCCTGTCATCAAACTCTTTCTTTCTCTTGCAGAGACTTTCAGTGTATTCTTTCCATCAATGCGCTCATTACTCTGAGTTTAATAGTGGTATTCCGCTTGCACTCGTAACATTGATGCACTTGTTTCTAATTACAAGTAAGGTAGTTTTTACTTTATGCTGAATGTGTCTTCCCTACAACATTTTCGATGTCTTCACTCTTTTCCTGCAAACATTTCCATTTTAAATTCCCTGCGCTTCCTATTTATTTCATTCCTATACGATTTATTTTGTTTTTTCTGTCATTACCTGATTATTTTTGTACGTCCTTTCGTTGATAAATTGAAGTATTATTTTTATTACTCATGTTTCCTTCACAGTTAACTTCCTTGTATATATGTGTGGCTGTCCAACTTCGTGACTGCTATTTTAGAAATGATAGTTCGTCTACAAGCGAACAATCCATTGTGACATTAATTATTACAGTACCTACAGCCCAAGAGAACTTCAAACGCGCCTCCAAAGCTGCTCCGTACCTTACTTCTATCCACAACGATTCTTCCAGACGATGCCCTTAAACGTGAGACTGTTCTGAATCATTATTAATTTGTGATCATAGTCTATCTCTGCTCTTTGGCACGGTTTAGAATCTACTATTCGGTACAGAAATCTCTGTCCTCCATGAATCTTATCGTGTATCCAGACTACATCAAAGAATCCCTCCACGTCCTGTGATTTTTGATCAATGTAATCGCTTTTAGTATGTGAATTTTATTATAGTCTTTCTCCTGTCTCATTTTCGGATAATGACTCCACATTCTGCTGTAACTCCTATCATCACATCCTTAGAATCTCCCACCACACGATTTGAGCCGTGGCGCCATTCAGTTAGTAGACTGTTCGGTCTATGAGGAGGAGTTGTTATCTGTGGGTTGTGCCCTTGGAAGGTCTTTTCTTGCCTATTATATATATATATATATATATATATATATATATATATATATATATATATATATATATCGAAAACGGTATAAGGCGCCAAAATTATACAGATGGCACATCTCGCAATGCTTGACCAAAAAGTCTAGTAAAATGTTTGCGTATTTCCTACGGTTGTTCCAGAAAAAAACTGTTCGTCTCAGGATAATGGTTTTGGAAAAGTAGATACTTGGCCGTGCACGTACGTAAGCGTAAATCGTAAACACATAGGCAACTGCGGCCTGAGTGGCTCCGTCATTGTAATACACCGAGCGACGACAGTAGGCGAGTAAGCTGTGCACATATTATTGCAACTCTGTTAACTGTTAGGATTGAAAGGAGATTTACTTTAGCTGAACTATGCGATATGCATTTAATTTATGGCGAGGCAAAAGGTGTTGCGAGGGCAGCTGTACGAATTTATCGAGAACGCTTCCCACAACGACGACTTCCTGCATGAAAGACATTTGTGTCATTGTAATCCTTTACTTGTATATGATTATTATGCATTTACATCTTAGTAAAGTACAGTAGTTATATGCACCTTTGCACATTTTCGGCCGTATGCGAAACGTATCTTCTGTTCTGATATGCTTTCCATTTTTGTTACATCATGACAGAATACAACTGATAAGTACGTATTTAATTTCCTTAGATTGATAGATACTGGCTCTTTACTGCCCCGCGCAGAAGGCAGAGGCCCACAACGCGCCGATCGCACATTGGAAGCTGAGGAAAGAATTCTGGACCGCATCCAGGAGGATCCTTCTCAGAGTACTTGAAGCATCGCCCGCCACTGTCGTTCATCACACTTTGCAAGAGGAGCGTCTGCGTCCTTACCACATTCAACGCGTACAAGCATTGGAAGAAGGAGATTTCCCTCCATGACGTGAATTCTCAGAATGGTTTTTGTTACACGGTGCGCAGCATGATTTTGTCAACTAAATACTCATCACAGATGAAGCGTGTTTTACTCGATACGGAATAACTAATTTCCATAACATGGACACGTGGAGTGTACACAATCCTCGCCACGTAGTAGCAACACATTTTCAGCGACGATTTTCCGTAAATGTGTGGGCGATTCTACTCCCTAATTACGTTATTGGGCCCTATGTTTTACCTGCACGTACGACTGGTAACTATTACTCAACGTTTCTAGAGGAAACATTGTTACCAACGTTGTTAGAAGACATTCGGTTAGGCATACGTCATAACATGTGGTTCCTCTACGATGGTGCTCCACCCCACATTGGTCGCAGAGTACGCAGATTTTTGGATAGTCGATTTTCAGGACGATGGATCGGGCGTACGGGTCCACGTCGATGGCCATCACGCAGCCCTGAATTAAATCCACTGGATTTTTACTTTTGGGGCCTTATGAAGGAACTTGTTTAAGCTGAGACAGTAAATAATGTGGACGAATTGACGCAGGAGATTTTAGATGCTGCCAGTACCGTAAATGCCAATGTGCACGTGTGTGAGCGAGTGCGACGAAACTGGGTTCGCCGTAATGAAGCTTGTGTAGAAGCGAATGGTGGTCATTTCCAACATTTATTGTAGTATTGGTGTAAGAGGAAACGAAGTAATGGGTTTTCTTTTCGTTACGATGTTGTTGCACAGAAGGAAGATAATGTGAATTTAGTATTCGTTATGGCATTACCGTAAAAAGATGAAACTGATAGTAATTAATGCACAACCATCTACTTGGTGATTGATTGAATTTGTACTAATGGAAATACATTGTGTTTGATATTAGCTTGTCATTACTACTACGACCTTCGTTATCGACTTGTTGAGAAACAGGACTGGTTGTATTCAATTCACGTAATGCGAATGACACATTCTTGGCAACCCAAAAATCGTTTACATTCCTTTTTTCGGTACCACTTGATTATCACAGAACGTCGTTGTACACGTGTAATGATTTCATTCCTCTGGTCGGCTCGTTGCCTTTCTCTGGCCGCCCGTCATTGTAGGCAATAAGCTCGGTACGCCGTGTACTGTCGGTTGACTACGTAAACAGAAATGCGTATACTATCTATCCTACGAACATTGCGTTTTGTTGTTGTTGTGGTCTTCAGTCCTGAGACTGGTTTGATGCAGCTCTCCATGCAACTCTATCCTGTGCAAGCTTCTTCATCTCCCAGTATCTACTGTAACCTACATTCTTCTGAATCTGCTTAGTGTATTCATCTCTTGGTCTCCCTCTACGATTTTTATCCTCCACTCTGCCCTCCAGTACTAAATTGGTGATCCCTTGATGCCTCAGGACATGTCCTACCAACCGATCCCTTCTTCTGGTCAAGTTGTGCCACAAAGTTCTCTTCTCCCCAATCCTATTCAATACTTCCTCATTAGTTATGTGATCCACCCATCTAATCTTCAGCATTCTTCTGTAGCACCACATTTCGAAAGCTTCTATTCTCTTCTTGTCCAAACTATTTATCGTCCATGTTTCACTTCCATACATGGATACGCTCCATACAAATACGTTCAGAAACAACTTCCTGACACTTAAATCTATGCTCGATGTTAACAAATTTCTCTTCTTCAGAAACGCTTTCCTTGCCATTGCCAGTCTCCATTTTATATCCTCTCTACTTCGACCATCATCATTTATTTTGCTTCCCAAATAGCAAAACTCCTTTACCACTTTAAGTGTCTCATTTCCTAATCTTATTCCCTCAGCATCATTCGACTTAATTCGACTACATTCCATTATCCTCCTTTTGCTTTTGTTGATGTTCATCTTATACCCTCCTTTCAAGACATTGTCCATTCCGATCAACTGCTCTTCCATGTCCTTTGCTGTCTCTGACAGAATTACGATATCATCGGCAAACCTTAAAGTTTTTATTTCTTCTCCTTGGATTTTAATATCTACTCCGAATTTTTCTTTTGTTTCCTTCACTGCTTGCTCAATATGCAGATTGAATAACATCGGGGAGAGACTACAACCCTGTCTCACTCCCTTCCCAACCACTGCTTCCCTTTCATGTCCCTCGTTTATTGTAACTGCCATCTGGTTTCTGTAGAAATTGTAAATAGCCTTTCGCTCCCTGTATTTTACCCCTGCCACCTTTAGAATTTGAAAGAGAGTATTCCAGTCAACGGTGTCAAAAGCTTTCTGTAAGTCTACAATTGCTAGAAACGTAGGTTTGCCCCTCCTTAATCTAGCTTCTAAGATAAGTCGTAGGGTCAGTATTGCCTCACGCGTTCCAACATTTCTACGGAATCCAAACTGATCTTCCCCGAGGTCGGCTACTACTAGTTATTCCTTTAGTCTGTAAAGAATTGGTGTTAGTATTTTGCAGCTGTGACTTATTAAACTGATTGTTCGGTAATTTTCACATTTGTCAACACCTGCTTTCTTTGGGATTGGAATTATTATATTCTTCTTGTAGTCTGAGGGAATTTCGCCTGTCTCATACATCTTGCTCACCAGATGGTAGAGTTTTGTCAGGACGGGCTATCCCAAGGCTGTCAGTAGTTCCAATGGAATGTTGTCTACTCCCAGGGCCTTGTTTCGACTCAGGTCTTTCAGTGCTCTGTCAAACTCTTCACGCAGTATCGTATCTCCCATTTCATCTTCACCTATATCCTCTTCCATTTCCATAATATTGTCGTCAATTACATCGCCCTTGTATAGGCCCTCTATATACTCCTTCCACCTTTCTGCTTTCCCTTCTTTGCTTAGAACTGGGTTTCCATCTGAGCTCTTGATGTTCATACAAGTGGTTCTCTTATCTCCAAAGGTCTCTAATTTTCCTGTAGTCAGTATCTATCTTACCCCTAGTGGGATAAGCCTCTACATCCTTACATTTGTCCTCTAGCCATCCCTGCTTAGCCATTTTGCACTTCCTGTCGATCTCATTTCTGAGACGTTTGTATTCCTTTTCGTCTGCTTCAATTACTGCATTTTTATATTTTCTCCTTTCATCAATTAAATTCAATATTTCTTCTGTTACCCAAGGATTTCTACTAGCTCTCGTCTTTTTACCTACTTGATCCTCTGCTGCCTTCACTACTTCATCCCTCAAAGCTACCCATTCTTCTTCTACTGTATTTCTCTCCTCCATTCCTGTCAATTGTTCCTTTATGCTCTCCCTGAAACTCTGTACAACCTCTGGTTCTTTCAGTTTATCCAGGTCCCATCTTCTTAAATTCTCACCTTTTTGCAGTTTCTTCAGTTTTAATCTACAGTTCATAACCAATAGATTGTGCTCAGAGTCCACATCTGCCCCTGGAAATGTCTTACAACTTAAAACCTGGTTCCTAAATCTCTGTCTTACCATTATATAATCTATCTGAAACCTGTCAGTATCTCCAGGCTTCTTCCATGTATACAGCCTTCTTTTATGATTCTTGAACCAAGTGTTAGCTATGATTAAGTTATGCTCTGTGAAAAATTCTACCAGCCGGCTTCCTCTTTGATTTCTTTTCCCCAATCCATATTCACCTACTACGTTTTCTTCTCTGCCTTTTCCTACTACCGAATTCCAGTCACCCATGACTGCGTGAAGAGTTTGACAGAGCAGCCATTTTCTTGTATTATGTCCTTTATTTTTGCATTGCGTTTTAATAATACAAAAATAAAGGACATGATACAACAAAATGTCTTTAGACTTTTTTGTCAACCACACCAAGATGTACCATCTATATAATTTTGACGCCTTATACCGTTTACACCCTGTATATATAAGGAGTTCATTCGCGCGAGAGAGACACGAAGTTTGGGGATTGGCCGCAGCGTCGCCACAAGACGTGGTCACGATGTCCGAGCTACCGAAGCCACGAGCTGCGCAAGGAGGGCCTGCGCAGAGCGAATGTAACAGAGTACTTCACGGGGTCAGCATCGACTACAAGCATCAGGCCGACATCCCGTCGGTTGGTTGGCAACATTCGTGCCGGACGACCACTCGTGGCCTGCAGCCCTCTTCTGCCTGTCTTTCATCGGTACCACTCAGTAACTGCTGCGACGTACCGTCGATCCATGGAACTGCTTGTAGATAAAGGGGAGTAACATTCTGTAATTCTCGTGGTAACTGGTGTCATTCTGTAACCGACCTCCTAATTATTTTCTAGTTTGTACCCGACCCTCAGAATTTACCCGGTGGGTTCTTATGTCACAAATATAAGCCGTGGTGGTGTACTATGACACTAGGTGTCGTTTGAAAATTTGACCAGCTATTATATTGCTTTTCTTTTCTGGTTGGTACCCGATAAAAAATGTTTTATTGAATCAGCTCCTGGTCGTAGTTGCAGCCAGATCAGTTTTACTAAGAGGGACCTTTTTGTTAGATTTAGATGTTAACCGGTTCAGTTCTTTGACTGTAATTGCATTTTTCAGTCATTAGTTATAATCTAAACAACCTGTTGTACTAAGCTGTTCGTTGCTGTGTTTATAAAATCGGGTGGTCATTGGTGTCTTTTAGCTGGATCTTGTGGTTCCGCAAAGTGAGTTCTGTTGTAATAAGTGTAATAAGTAATGTCTTAAGACGTTACTTCAGAGCGGTCTTAATAACTGACCTTCAGTTTAACTTAGAAAATATTAACAGCCAACTGTCACCAGGGCTTTAGACAAAATAAAATTGTCAGAAGCGACGGGTTGGGATCCAGTCGTACCTTGGTTGCAGATTGAAATTAAGAGGTTGGTTGCTTTTAAGTAAGCCTTACCATTACCATATTGTTTGCTAATCTGTTTAACCTTTGAGCAAAGGTGCGCATCTTAAATCCGAACCTTCCGACAAAAAGATTTCAAATTAAAAGTTACATAATCTGTTTTGAGTAATTGAATCACTATTATCATCAATTGTGCTTATATAGTTTTCATTTGTTGCAGAAGGGCATTTAATAAGACAGACTGTGCCCTGCGGCGTAATAAACACCGCTGTATCACTCGATAAGGGGCGGGCTGCAGGTCCGACCGTCATGTAATCGTTGTCATACTGTTTGCTGTTTGCCAATACCGAACTTCAGATTTCTGTTGCAAAGATTAAAAGCTTATTCAACTTGAGGTTTGAGATGAAAAGAATTTTGTCAAATTTGTTCATTCTGTTAAAGAAACTTCTATTATTAAGTGCTTCGATTATCTGTAAAACACAGTTTACATATTGTTAAATAAACGGGTTGTGTGACAAGAAATTTATAATGGTGGGTCCCCCCTTCCACGTTTTCCTTAATTGCAGTAACTAGCACATATCACGATTAGTAGATTTGCATCCTTCTTTTACATATGTTACTATTCTCAGTGGTCTCATATGCCTTCTCTACGTCTTCTGCTTGTGACACCAGAATATAAATCTGAACTATTTTTGTTGCTGTGTATTCTGTTTTGAATGATACTACATTTAAACTGTTCATAGTAACCGATTCACTACCCTGCCTTCATATTCATGTTGAATCCCAGTCCATTTATACCATTTTTTACTGCTGTTTATATTACCCTGTACTCATCTGTCCAGAAATCCTTCTTTCCATTTCAATTCAGTGAAATCCACTTTAAGCATAATGTGCCTAAACATGTCAATTTTCCGACACTCCGCACTCCGGCTTCTAAAATATTAGCCCTTAGTAGGTTATTCTGTCTTTTTGTCATGTTTACCTCCTCCTTGCCAGTTCTTTCCTATATATCCGAATGAGAGCTAATCTGGAATCTTTTAACAATGGAGATATCATTTTAAAATTTCTTCTATTACATTTTCCGTGTGTACCCATTACGTGCACATTGTATTCTACATATTCATGCACTTGCTGTTCGCTGTTCATTGCTTTCGAAGGTTACTTTCCCCCACCAAGGACAAGAGGTTGCTCACAAATTCTTCCGCTGTTCCACCTTTCTGACGAGACCGTTGGCAGACAAGAGTGGCTCATTATGTCGGAAGTCTGTTGGAGTTATTGCTGAGGATATTTGTTCAGGAAAAAGGCATTGACACGAATTGAACTAGGGAGCTATGTCGTTTTGATTACTAGTAAAGATACAACGTTGCATCGAGATGCCGATAGTAACATTACATGTCTACAAATCACATCTTCATCATTTTCAGCACCTTATGATTCCCAGCACGCCACTCAACGATTCTATTCCTATAGGTCCATCAAAATTCGCAGCTTGAAACGAAATTTTGGGACCATTTATTAGCAACACAGTGGGAAGCAAATGAAGCAAATTGACGCCTTACAGATGAAGAAAGGAGAATATAAGAGAGAGATGCCGTCAGGGCATGCAGATATCGAACATGTGCGAATAAAACGAGTTACCACAGACTTTCAGGTAAAAAAGATGTTAAAATCTGCCGAATGAAGACATACTGTCGAAACTAGTTATTGATAAAAGAGCTTAGAAATTTCGTTGTATTATACATAAAAAGTCTTTCATAAAACCTATGGAGGGTAAAAAAAGTTTTTATGCCCTTTAACAATACTAACAACTCATCTCTAAATATGAAAAAAAGCAGTTATCCTAAAGATATGTCTCGTAATCATACAATCATTGAAATGCCACAACGTATGCACCACCTTGACATTTTCCTGTTTGTAGGGAGAAGTAGAAGCCACAACCATTAAATATTATACAATGCTACGCTACGCAAGGATAAATGGAAGCTTCCAGGACGTGGACTGCTGCTCGAAACGGAGCAGTAGAGTAGCAGGGATGTGTGTGTGTGTGTGTGTGTGTGTGTGTGTGTGTGTGTGTGTGTGCGAGCACGCCCCCAGACAGCTGCCACACAGTGTTGCATATCTGATAGGCGTTCGCACCTGTCCCTGGGGCATGCCGGTTTCATTCGAGAGCGCAACTCTCACCTGGCGCTGCCATCATGCGCGCGCTCCCACACACACACACACACACACACACACACACACACACAAGGGAGAGTGAGAGGGTGGCGGGGAATCGAATGCGATGCTTGCACTCCGGAGCCAAGTGTGCCTTAGGCGATTAATATGCGTCGACTGGCGCGCTATAACTGTCGCCACAGATTTATGGGCGCAGCTGTCGTGCAGAGCTGTCACGCAGAGCTTTGGTTATGACAGTAACTAGACCGGCAGCGGAGGACTATCAAGGGAGTTGTCACGATAATAAGCTGCCACATATGTTCTGTTTACATTACCGATTTTTCAGTACTCCTGTTGCTGCATTACCATAATTTCGCATCGGTTTGCGCACTTTAGCGTTAATGGCCACTTTTCCGTTGCTGTCAGTGTATCTCTATAGCCCTCCCCCTTCTCCTTCTACGCTGTGTAGCACATACACCCACTCTTCAGCTAAAGAGTTTTAAAATATATACAACTGATTTAAAAACATGGAAAAGTTGTCAACGACATATGGTTTATAAATTACAATATCGATGAATTTTTATGAGTTTCTCTTAAAAGATAAAGAGAAATATTCCTTAATGATACAATTATATATGATACAGTTATATATGCCACTATTGATGGAGCAGGAGATGAGACTGTCGAAGATGGGTATAGATGAGCAATATTGGCTCTTGAGAATGAAACTGAACAATAAGCGATTATGGCTGGTGCGGAAATGTGTCTTGGAAATTATGTAAGACGTAAATAATTGATAGAAGAGATCCTAAAGCTTAGCACTCGCAAAGGAAAAAAAAAAGGACTGAGGAGATGATGAGTGCTGAAGTGAATAAGGACTATTCTCTTAAATCTGGTAGGATTGCTAGATCTCTGACGAACATTTCTATCCTTTGTGATAAAGAGGAAGAGTTACAGACCTATTGAATATGAAGAAGAATGCAATATGCACAGAAGTTAGGTTAGGTGTAAACGAAACCCATTCAAGGAACCAAAGTTAATGTGACCACTTGTGAGGCATTGGTGAGCTAGCTAGCCCGGATATTGTTTTAGTAGGTGCATAGTATCCCATTAGGCGAATATGGGGCTGGTTCTCCTGCTCCGTCTCAGATACATGCAATGCAAATATTTAGAACGCTTTGCACACAGAATATAATCGATACACTGGGTGATCGAGTACACGGTTTCTGTCTTGAGGGATGAATAGGAGACTGACAACTTCGCTAGTTGGCCTCCTTAAACATTTCCTCACAAACTGCAGTAATTTAAAGCAAGACGAAAATAACGAGTATTAGAGATAACTCTAGCGATAAATTTAACATCAATATAGGCAGCTTGAAACAAAGTTTCGGGACCATGTATTAGCCACACTGTGGGAAACAAATTGACGCCTTACAGATAAAGAAATGGGAATATAAGACAGAGATTAGCACAGGCAAATACATCATTTTTCGACAATAGAAGCCTTTTGTTGACAAAAGCGGCTTAATTTGAAGGACATATTTCTGAGGCAGTATGTCTGGATGAGGGAACAGTATGTAAGAGCATAAGGAACAGTGGGCAAATTGGTCTTCAGAAGAATGCTGAAAATTAAGTGGATTTTTACGATAAAAATGAATTTCTGCACAGAATCAGTGAGGAAAAGATTGTGTGAGAAATCAGACATGAAGAAGGGACAGAGTTATAGTGTTAAAACTTGAATGAATTAGAGCTGTAGAGGGTGAAAACTGTAGAGGAAATCACAAATTCGAATACGTTCATAGCATACTGTAACTATATACATCATAAACAAAGACTTGAAACGAATATTTCGTAATATGTACTATTAAAGACGTATCAGATTTTATATTCGTCTTAGTACCTTTAGGTATTGCACTTTTTTGAGTAACAGATATTGTTAGTTCAGTCCGTGTCTTCTGAAGCATGGCCACAATTACGACGGGTAGACCAGTGTGTTTATCTTTACCTCGATAAAACGATGAGGAGCTGGGCGAGGAAGTCCTCGTAACTCTTGAGAGAACAGAGTCGAGAAACTGGTACAAAGGCGTGGGAGAAACATTCGCGGAAATAAAGAGGCTGCGCGAGAGCAGAGTGCAAGGAACAAGGCGTAGAGTGAGGCTACCCAGACGCTTGAAAGCGGAAGTGGATTGAAAATGCAGAAGAAGAAATAAAGTTGCGTTATTCGCTTTTTGTTTGTTTGCAGGGACATGTATGAGGTCCCGGTACACGTGGAAATCCCTACATCAGAGTTGTGTAGCAGGCACTAAAGAAGAAAAGAACAATTGTGTCACCCACTAATAAACTGGCCTACAGTATGGTAACTGGGGATGCAAAACATACATCGATATTTTAGAACATCGATGTGGTAATAGAAATATATGGATGTTTGCCATCGATGATTACATTTTCAAGTTATCGATGTTATATTGGACGACCATTATTCGCTGTTTTGTTTGAGATTTGAAACAATGTTTTTGTTTGTCGATTGCTTTTCACGGTAAAATTTACTTGATGCCTAGATATTTTTACACTTTTTAGTGAAATTGCTTGTCTAAAAATGGTATGTGACTGTGACAAATTGATTTGTTAACCGTGATTTGATTAAATTTGTGAAAACTGTAAACTGCTGCTTTAATCTTAATTGTGGCACGGTGAGTACATACCTTCTTCGTATCTCATCATAGTCTGTAACAAATCCGATTCTTCCGACGAGTAATGGACCAGTATAAATGGACGAGTATGTTGTTTAGCGCTTATGCGGCCGATATCTACTGCTACAACAGAGACAGAAGTTCAGATGTGTATTTGTTCAGCTGTTGCACTGATTAGTATTCTAACGAAATATGGAAAGACAAGAAATCTATGAAGCTGAGACTGTATAAGTACGCCATGAAATATGTATCATTTCTAGCAGTGACGGTACCAAGAAAACAACTTTTTTCCAAAACCGTTGTGACAATAATTCAACAACCTAATCACCTGAAGAGGAAACGGTCTTTAAAATGTCGTCTTTAAATTCCGCTTTTAAAGAGGAAACTAAAAATCTAAATACTAACAAAAGAAAAAAATACTGTTTACGGCAATTACATTTGTTATACACAGTGATTGTGTTGAGACTTGTATTAGTTAAAAGTCTATAATAAAAATAAAAAATCTAATTTCATGTAATTTTATCAAAATTTGTATTAGTAATTTCTTTCACATGCACACATTATATTAAGGTGAAAACACAACAACAAACACTTTTTGGTCGTATTAAGGACTTGAAAAAAATGTCTGTGTTCTGATACAAGGATGTTTTCTAGGAGGTATATTTTTATTCTATGTCGTTTTACATCGATGTTTTTCTTAGGACATTTATATTTCAAACCATCGACGTTTGTCATAACTATGTTTGCATCACTAAAGGTCACCGGTTTCCTGCATTTGAGGTAGAACAGTGCTGCACCAATTTATGCTGAGTTGGAAGTGCATGGCAATAATTCACCATCGTTTGCCGACGTGGTTGTGCACCGAAGACTCTTCCAGTGAAGTCAAAGAAATCAGAGTGACGAAGAACGAAGTAGAAGACCACTCTGTAGGTGGACCCAGGTGTTATATGAGAAGTGGAGGTCCTGGTGCTCCAAGGCGGGTGAATCACAATAGAGGCGATAGCAACTAAGTGAAAATCAGTTATGGATCAGTTTTCAACACCTTGCACAACATTTTTAACGTGATGAAATTCCCCGTACGCTGCGTTCCGCGACTTCTCGCATCCACTCAGGCAGCCTGCCGAACATTGGCATCAGCCGAAATATTACAGCTATGCGAAGCCGATACAGAAGACTTCTTAGCCTCCTAAACACCACCGACTTATTTATAATCCGTCTTGATTACAAAAAATGTTTATTCACATGACCGGTTTCGGTTCCTCTAGAACCATCTTAAGATCTGTAACGATAATGATACTAATTTACTATTTCAAAGGGGAAAACCTTTTTCATCCTGTCCAGTCAACATCAAATGTACCAGAACGTACCTGCAATTTCGCTTACAGGAGTAACCTGTCCATACATAGCAACCTTCAGATGCTGCGTCACATAAAATTGGTTGGCAGAATGCACGTCATTTATATTAATTATAAAACTATTACTGACAGGTGGCGTGTGGTACATTTGTTACATTAAATATGCACATACTGTATTAAGAAGATTTTTATCTCTCAAAATACTTAATTAAAATCTGCAGATGTCAGGGTTAAAATCTGTGCTTGTCAATATTAAAACACACAGTAAAATTATCATTTTTATACAATCCAAAAACAAACGGCGATTTCTATATCCATGGCGCTGGTGTAGACATGTTTTCCTCCATTTTGTGTGTCATTTAGGTAATAATTAACCGAGAAAAACTTTACGGAAGCAAGCAATATACTGAGATAAATCTGAAGGTTAAAAACGTATTGAACGGCAGAATTGCATGCTTTTTCATATCTTCCTTTCTGTGCCTGTAAGAGATACATTTTACTCGTAAATATGCATTTTCGTTACTGTGTGACGTACTTGAATCAATTCGGATCTGTGACTGATACAAACAGTTTTCTTTCATTGCATCCAATATTTGTCATAAAACAGATAGTCCGCTTCGATAGTTGAGTAGCCAGCGCGGTCGAATGACCCGACGGGAAGCACTAGCCACACGATAAGATAAATATTATTATAAGTGTATGATTCGAATACATTTTCTGATACATTTCAATAATGGTGATACATTATATGCATCAACGGTCCTCAAGCCAATTTCTGAACCAGAAAGTACCTCATGAGTAACTTCGGCATCACTGCGTAGAAGTATGACACTTCCGTTGGCAGCTATTAAGTTCTCACACTCTCCCACACAAGACATCTCCAAAACATGCAAATCTTGATCACTCGTCCAATCAAAATAAATTCAAATGTTCTCTCTCTCGATTTCCGTCAAAGACACACTGCTCCACTTTCACTCGGTGTGTCATTTCATTCCATGGAAGAATTGTGACACTATCGACAACACCATACCACTTCGTAAGTGTAGCGCACGTGACAGGCATAATGGTGCAGGCGTCAAAGCGGTCAGTTCCTCAGTTGCAGGTAGGGGGTTTCGAATTTCTCCTCTGCATATTTTGCAGCATGACATCGCTTTTCTGTTCACTTTCTTGTTTCTACTGTATGCAGAATTCCCTTGCCCTTCTGCTCCATACGTCGTGCTAATATTTTGTATCATATTCTCCCAAGAAACAATGCTGACTAAAGAGAGAAAATTAGACCATCATGCACAACGTGTCTCTGGCATCATAAAGTGCATCACAAAACTGAACTCAGGCATTACTGGTGTGTTGACGTCAGATATATGTTTATTATACCTATCCTGCTACGATTTATCTACAGTGCGACAACAAATGGCCATGCATACGAACTTGGAGAGCAATAGAGGAAAATAAAAGAGGAGCGGAATATACCAACAAAAACTATGAAACAGCCACGAATGTTTACCAATTACCGGTTGCGGTAGCCTAGCGGTTCTAGGCGCTTCAGTCCGGAACCGCGCGACTGCTACGGTCGCAGGTTCGAATCCTGCCTCGGGCATAGATGTGTGTGATATCCTTAGGTTTGTTAGATTTAAGTAGTTCTAAGTTCTAGGGGACTGATGACCTCTGATGTTAAGTCCCATAGTGCTCAGAGCCATTTGAACCATTGTTGTTTATCAATATAGGAATCTACAACCATGATAGATTGTATTGTTAAGATTGTGTCGTTGTTTATAATTTTACATAAATATCTATGATTACAAAAAAAGTATCCCCTCACTTCCATGAATTTTATTTGGTGGTAAGAGGTGTTAGTTTAGGACAGCAAGAATTACTAAGTATTCATAATTTAGAAGTATTAAATCTAAAGGGCCGGTCCTGTTCCACTTCTTCTCTTTATGTACTGTGATCTCTGCTTGGCGTTAAAAGAAAATATGTTTTCTGCTTTCCACTATGTTTACTTCCTTCCTGTATATAAATAAAGAGAACACAATTTAATACGATCATTTTTCTTGACGAAAGAGAGCTAAACAATTTCTCTTTGATGCCTTCACCGGCAATAACGTAATTTGGCATGTGAGAAAAAAATAGCTTCATGTTTGTGTCTCTCTCTTCTTGATGGAAGGCCGTAAAGTATTTTAAGATAAAGAGTCTACTGAACGACTGCAAAGAATGAAATAGATTGGCCAGCTTTTATGTATAGCCAGCCGGACTGGCCGAGCGGTTCTAGGCGCAACAGTCTGTGACCGCGCGACCGCTACGGTCGCAGGTTCGAATCTTGCCTCAGGCATGGATGTGTCTGATGTGCTTAGATTAGTTAGGTTTAAGGAGTTCTAAGCTCTAGGGAGCTAATGACCTCAGAAGTTAAGTCCCATAGTGCTCAGAGCCATTTGATCCATTTTATGTGCAATATGCTCCTATGTTTATTTTAAAAAAAGGGAAAGAAATAAGACAAACGACTTTCTCTCTTCTTCGAGGGAGAACAAAACACTGATTTGTCACAAACAATTTCTCCCTAACAACACAATAGTTGAGTATTGTGACCAGTTCATACCCTCCTCTACAACTGCATCTAACCGTGGCTGAGGAGAAGCAATAGGTTTCCGGCTTAATCTGTTATTCTATGATATCTGTTCCCATGCGTCGTGGACTGCTTCGGATAGCGCTGTCTTGGTTGTCGGTGCTGATCTTCCACAACGAACAATTTTCTCTATGTCTGTTCACACGAACAGTATGGGACTCAGGTGATCAGCTTTGGGAGGCAAAACCAGCAACTCATCGCCTCCGTTCATTTGAAACTAGTGTTTTACATAGTTCGCTGTGTGGTCTAAAGAATGGTCATGTTCGTAGATTATTCTGCCACTCGAAGATCTCTCACGAACCGAAGAAGACATTACCTTCTACATTATTTCGCAGTAGGAACGACTACAAAAAGGACGGTCTAGTTATCACACAACAAAGCAATCATTTGCTGCGAACTAAATATTTCGACAATCTAAAACTATCCTGAAATAGTGAAAATTTCAAAGTGGCTTCGAATCGAAGCATGATGACTAAAAGTACCTCTACGTCGCTCACATTAGACTACCATTACTTCCGTTTCAGAAACCTTCCGATAGAGAAACAATAACGAGCTGAATTTCTTCACCGTGTTTAATTTGTAAGCTAAGCACATCATACGTTACGTCACAATCGCGGATTTAGAAAATGTGGGCTTCATTGGTCTGTTTCATTCAGAATAGTTCCTTAATTTTGAGGTATGGGTTCGATTCTCACTTGTGGCATATATTTTAAACACTCACGAACAGATATCCTTCACCTCGAAGAATGCCAAGTGAACAACGTCAGTTTGTATCGTATTCAGAATCCGCGTAATAAACATATGGCAGACAGGTTTGTGTTAGGCAATGGCAGAGGCGAAAGTCTGCGAAAACAAACTCTGTCACGAGCGTGCTTTTTTACACTGCAAACTTTATTTCGTTAACGAGTCAATGATCATTTAAGGTCACAGGGTACTTAATTTGTTTGTACTTGAGACGGTTAAAACTTCGATGGTGGACTGAGATTCGCTTTTGTATCTCTTCTTTCGCGGAATCTGACCCACACTGAACGATATATTTCAATCATATCATTGTTTTTCTCAAGACTGCAAACTCTTCTAGGTTTCCACTTAACTCACGTTTGTGGATTCGAATCTTGCTGCATCACAAAACTATTTGTAGTGTCATTTCAAGTCCTATCATATGCACACGGAACTACCAGTGCTAAATAATTTTCAGTTTCATTGTCTCTATGTGTTGTGAACAATAACAATAGATGCCGTTATTTCTAGTCAAGCATATATACATATTATACTGGTGAGCAAACAGTTCATTCACAGGAAAGAACGGCGGTAGGTGCCGTTTTGGATTTCGCTCAGACACAGAAATTGTATTCTCGTTTGAGACTGAAAGTTCGTACGCGTACATTAGCTCGACAGGAGAAGCGCGCGTGGACTCATGCTTGGCCGAATTGAAGGCCTGATTTAACCAAGGAAACGTCGAGTCCCACTTGCCGGGTACGTTCGAGTGATTGATTATAAGGGCTGATTTCAAATTGCGATTCACCTGCTCCGCGAACGACGCTTTGGGATAATAAGTGGTGGTTGTAACACGTCTGAGGCCCTTCCTGAAGCAAAATGCCCTAATTCGTTTTGAAGGGGCATTGTCACTGACTAGGACCTTGGGTGGACCAAACCATGATATCATGCGGGACAGTTGCTGAATGGTAATGTCCGCCGCGACCCCCCGTGTCGAGAATAACCAACAAAATCTAGTGAAAGCATCGATTATTACCAGTGAGCCGTGCTGCTGCTCGCGTTGGTGCTGTTTTAAGGTTTCCGCCCTCTGTTGAAGGCCAGACCGTATCGTTTAGTTGGCATGGTTGCATATGTTTGTCTTCTTCTCGTTTTGATTGTCGCCACTCGTTTCGCAAGCGTTACCTGTCCGCTAGTGGCAGCAGCTGTGGCTATCGATATGTAGTAACTGTTGCCCTATCTTTGGGGCGACATCGTTGTTTTTCCGTGTCATGTGAGTGTGGCAGTTCGGTCGGGGACTCAGGAGGAGCCAGGACCACGCAGTGCAAGAACACGACAGGACCACTGGCGGCGCTCGTAGACTGCCGGATGGAAGGGCTCTGGTCACGAAGGTTCACGACCTCGTCGTAAACCAGATCCTGCAGGCTTTAAGATGAGTGCACTTCAATTCAAGTAGAGGAACCTCCTCCATTGTGACATCTCGCCATTCTCCAGTGACCTAGGTTCGTGTTACTGCTTGTAGTGCCGCCGAAGCGAAGAGCAGTGAGTGAAGTGCTTGGGGAAAGGGGATCTGATTAGCTTTCCTCGATCCCTTATTACTATTTACTGCGTTCAGCTTGGTACAAGTTGTTCGACCAGCGACAGTGTACGTTTCCTCGCCTTGCCACTGCTGTCCAGTTAGGCGTGTAGTTCTGAGAGCTTTCTTGATTGTAGGCCATTTATGATTCTTCTGCTCTGGTGGCAGTGATTCCTTTCTCGTTCCAGGTGCACTAAGTACAGTATTCTCGGGGCATAGTGCAGTCCGCCGGTTCAGGCGAATTGTTGCACTCGTGCATTTGGTTTATTGGACGTCAGGTAGCTTCAGCAAGATTATCATTAGACATACGTTAGACTGCCACTAGTCTGAGTTTCCATCTTGTGAAGTGAATGCAGCTCTTGGCTGCGTATCTTATGGCTCGCGAAAGTGTTAGCTGCTGGACCTACTTAGAGGTCGATTTCTGGAGCACCATCTGTGAACGGTACTTGTGTTTTATTTTTGTATTATTTATTACCATACCTTGTAACGCCCACATAAAAGGATATGTATGTCTAGTTAATAGTTCCGGTCGCTCTCTGGAGTAAATCTAGCAGTGTAAGGGTTGTGTTACAAGGTTACCGTCATCTTATTTCAACCGTTTGGTGGTCAGTTGCTTGTTTTTTTAGTTAACATTTGCTTGTATTTGTTGTTTTACAGCAGGTTTCTAAATTTATGTTATTTCTTTCAGCCATGATTGTAGTCATTTGATTTGAAAAAATAATTCGATATTTGTATTTCAGCAGTAGGCCTTAAAACCTTATTTAGTGCCATTCCTGGCTTCTCATACCTTCTAGTGTGTTTGTGGCCAAGATTTTATATTTCAGTACCTGTAAGTTGTAATTGCAGTGAGTTATTAAACATTCTTAACTTTTTGCCATTCTTGGCGTGTAAGGCCTCCAGCCGTGATCACAGTGGCTTTTTTTTAAATATTATCTGTATCTGTATTTTATGGTGATTTGCTAAATTGTAACGCACTGAAAACACTTATTTACACTGTTGTTTATTCCTTCAGTAATAACATGTGGTATTTTTTATTTATTGTTGAGTCAGGAATTAATGTTTTAAAAATAAATGTGTGTTATTGTAAAAGGCAACAAATAGTAACTGATTATGGCCCCGTTCGCAATCGTAACCGAATCGTGCGTTCGCTTAACGACCAGGTCACAACCAGGATACACCTATGGCCCTGCTTAATACGAGTCAAAGGACCAATATAATCAATGAACACCTTGTCTAATGAGTATTCTTCCCTACATGACTGGAGGAGTCTTTTCTGGGCCCCTGAATCAGCCTTCTTACGTAAGTGACATTGGGCTACAAGACGTCGGATGTCTCTATATAACGATGGCCAGTAGAAG
The DNA here is from genome assembly GCF_023897955.1 of Schistocerca gregaria. Lineage (NCBI taxonomy): Eukaryota > Metazoa > Arthropoda > Insecta > Orthoptera > Acrididae > Schistocerca > Schistocerca gregaria. Next base: position 508,832,826 of record NC_064920.1, read on the forward strand.
TTCTCGCGACTTTGACCAAGGTCTGAAACAGACCAAGGCGTCCGCCAAGCAACGAATCATGGAAATACCTGAATATGAGCAGGAAAAATTCAGCAGGCAAACAAATTTTTCAGTCGGTATCCGTGCCCGCCTGTTTGCACAAAACAACCTCCTTAAGGCAATAATCTTTCATGGTTTGCCTAGCAATCAATTTTTCTCTAATAACGCCCCACAAGGTGTCCTGAGCCTGTTTCTCCCTTAAATCAGTGAACAGACCCGGCAGCTCTGACAACACAACATTACCGGACGAAGTTCCCTCCCCGGGGTCACTCGGATCTTCACTCACTTCCGAAAACATGCGGCTGAGAGCATCAGCCACGGATTTCTCTGAAGCCGGAATGTGCTTGACTTCGACTTGATAGGCGGAATGCGGACCGCCCAATGGGCAATGCGTCCAACTCAGGGCCTGATTGTGTCTAGCAGGAAGTTTTTATGTTCCAGGTAAAGTTAAAATTCGCGAGGGGAAATAAAACGGCCAACGCTTCCCACTCTTCCATGAATAGTTAATCTCGGCTCCCGATAAGCGACGAGAAGCGAACGCCAAAGGGCGTCTCTCCCCCTCGGGTTCCTGGAGTAAGATTGCGGCTATCTCGCTATGACAGGCGTCAATTTGAAGCACAAAGGTGGCGTTAAAATCCGGGATAGTCAAGACAGGCGGATTAGCAATGGCACATTTTATGGCCCCAAATGCAGCTCTCCTTGCGTAAGTCATTCAAAGGGGTGGCCATCTGCGCAAAGTTAGAAAAAACTTGCGAAGAAAACTGCCATCCCTACAAAATGCGCTGTTTCTTTCTTACTGCGTGGGCGTTGGAAATCCTTCAAAAGCTTAGGCCGCTCTTGATCTATCTTGTTCCCCCCCCTCCCCCCCCCCCCCCCCCCCCGGAAACTAAATGCCCTAAAAAGGAAATTCGTGGACTACATAGGATTACCTTTGAAGGCTTCACGGTGAGTCCCGCCGAACGCAACCTAGAAATCACTTGGTCAAGGTATTGTAAATGTTCGTCAAAGGGCCTACTGTAAGCCACATCGTGAAGATAGTTGTAAACTCACACAAATTTCAGGTCTCCTAACACCGCGTCCAATAACCTGGATAATACCGCGGCACCCGTAGACAATCCGAAGGGCACACGATTGAACTCTAACAAGTTCCAGTCGGTGCAGAAGGCAGTCACCGACTTCGAAAATTCCGCGAGGGGAATTTGATAATACGCTTGGTTTAAATCGAGTACCGTAAAGCAAGTTGCGCAGGAAAACCATGTAAAGCAATTATGTAGATCTGGCAACGGTACCGACTCCACAACGACTCTCTTATTCAACACCGGATAGTCTACTACTGCTCGGTAACCTTGACCAGTGCCTTTCGGAGCAAGGAAGATAGAAGCGTACGGAGATGTCGAACGTCTTATAACGCTGTCCTACCGTATCCGCTCAGTCTTTTGCCTTAGGATGCGCATCCTGGGAGGAGACAACCGATACTGCGCCCGGGGCACAGAAATTTGATCATGTAGCTGTATACTAAATTAATTTGCCAGGCAGAACCTCCGGATAACGCCGAAGCAACCGGAGAAGACGCTCACCCTGCTCGGGGGCAGATATCCACTTTATAATCACTCGACTCCGCACAGATTACATTAACACTGGACCATCTCCTACAATCACAGAGAGGGAGTTTTACCTGTGGCGCAAATTAAAAAAAAAAAAAGAACATGCCACTAGCATAATCCAAAATTAGTCTAGTTCTTTTGATGAAATCACACCCTAAAATGACTGGAATGTATAAATCCTGGGCGATCATAAAACGGCGAGGCCACGAAATTTTTATAATCTGTACATACCCTCGCACTTCACCCATTAGAGGTAAATCGCGCCCATCCGCGATCCGACATGTTGACATCTCTGCTAAGGCGGAAGTGGAATGGAAAATTTACATAACTGTCTATATTCGAGATACTATTGCCGTTGTAACAGGGATGATGAACTCCCGGAGTCCAGGAGCGCACAAACAGGTTCATAACCAATACGGGTACAAATATATGGGAGAGATGCATCTGAAGGTGTAAATCAGGTGACTCGCAATTCAGGTCGTTCGTGTACTGGGGCCTGAAGATGACAGTAATGTAGTTTCAAAATTGATCGTGTAATTAACATATTTTATAAAAAATGTTGCTATTAATATTCTTTATTTCTTCAAATTTATGACCGGCCGCAGCCTCACGTCATCTTTAGTGATGGATCATGCCTTCTTTTCCTTGTGCCTTGGCCCGGCATCGGGGCAAAGCCGACATGGTTATTGACGGCTTTGAGATGGTTCATTTCAGAGGTGGTCGGATGCCCTACTTTCCTCCACCCGGAACCTTACGGGACGGGATGTGTGTACCCCAACTGTCTGCATACGGGGTTATTCATGTGAAAGCGAGCGAAAGTTTTCTAAACGTTTGAAAATCATGTAACTGAATCGGAACTAGGATACCAGCCCGGTACTGGCCTTGTGGCACATGGGTAACCGCCTAAAAACAACATCCAGGCCGGGCGGATTCGATCCGGGGTCGGCGCATTTCACCTTCCAGGAAGTGGCGATTTAACATGGAAGGTTATCCGGGCGGGCCTTGGCTTCATGATAACGTTCCTGCAAATTCAAATTATTTACAGCAAAGAACCATACTTGCTACTCCTGTGGGCTAACTAATTTTGTTGCATCCCCCCTTCCCCCCCACCTCTCTCCCTCTCCTTGTGTTCTCACGTTACATGTAGTGACTTGCTCCTCTTTCCTCAGATTTAGAAACCATTGTGTATAAGACGTTTCCAGAACGACGACGAGCTGACATTTGATGTGTAACGTTTTCCGAAGAACTAAAGTGCAGGCTTCCACTATCCCGGTCTGTGCATATCATCCATATTTGTGAAACGTGTTGACTTTTAGGGTGAATGTGTAAAGAAAGATTAGCACCGTGATCAAGTTCCAAGGACACAGACAGCCTTCTTGAGGTGATGATTAAAACTTTATGAGTGCTCCACGATGGAGCACTATTTAGTCGTCTGGTACCAGCATTCTTATCACTGTCAACCAGGTAATTGGTGTATTATGGATAGATTCAATGGCGCTGGGGTACTTTCTCCTAGCGACGAAGTGGAGAACCCATTTATTCATGTAAGACTTCATGCATAACGAGGGGTTACTGTTAAGCAGTTTCCTTCAGTTACCTGATAATCGGCTAATCGAGATAAACGCCTTCGGTGTAGTTGCTTTCGGTGAAGATGGATGATCTAAGAATACGACTGTTATAATGGTGAAGACCTCCTCAAAGATTCGCATTTAGGGAACTACGAACGCTCTTGCAGGTTTTCAATGGGTGCTGTGATCCGAAACTGTGATTTGAAATATGGTGTTGTTATTTGGCTTGTGGGGCGCTTAAATGTACAGTTATCAGCGCCTGTACAAATTACCCATCTTTGCACTGTCTAGTCTCACCACTTCCCGAATGATGATGGAACGATCAGAACAACACAAACACGACACGCAATCTCCAGCCGCAGAAAATCCTGAACCGGTTGGGAATCGAAGGAGGGGCTCTGTGATCCAAAGAAAGCAACGCTAACAAATAGGCTACGGGCGATTTCGACTTTGATAAAAATGCGATGTAAACGTGTTCAACATCCTGTTGCTTTTATGCAATGTCCAAGTCACTAATTTACGTTGTTACAGTACTTCGGCAGAAACGGTCGTTTTTATGGGTCGTATTGAACTTTTAAGAGGGAAGAAAGAGAATGCTAATATCTTCTGAATTAGACTTTCAATATTGTGGCACTATCTGTAAAACAGTGGGAAAATTTGCTATACTGGTTTACTTATTTATACGTCATGTGCGTCGTTATTAACAGAATTACACAACATGAAATTTTCTGTTAACGTCACGTTATCTCTCCTCTCGATATCGGTGTACATTTTTAAAGAATACACTGCAGGAGACACCATAACTATGAAAGCTCACTGGTAAAGAATTTTCCAGTCCATTTCGTTATCTGATGATGTGCGAAAATTTTTAGCTTATGATACGTATTATATTTAACGTTCGTGTTTTTCTGTTCGAACGTTTTGAAGCAGAAAATATCCTCGTTACATTCACAATTTTCAATCTCACTAATGGCCAAATTAAATTAGTTCCTGCTATTGTACGTTCCCAGTCGCAGAGTGCATTGTACGTAGTCTGCTGTCCGCAAAACCTACAGTGACGGAGGAAACAGTCCACTGTTCGTCAAATGTTAACTGAAATGAAAAATATTCATTTGATTTCTCTCATTTCTAATAACACTAATTATGTGTTAAACGAAACGCAGATTACAATCACAATGACACCGTATATCCCATTCCCAAAGCAATGCCGTTTCGTTCTGTTAATTTTCGCATGTGTCTGATTGACTGAAGAGGAAAGAAATTTCTGGACAAATATCACCGTTCCGCAAAAACAATGATACTTGCCAATCTGTTGATAATGTTTTACTACTGAACATGTTCTCAGCAACAGGGTCTGTCATATTGGCGTAAATTATTTTGCAGAAACCAAGATTTCGCCGATATTACGAGGCGACCACTGTTTAATAAAACTGTTCAAGTCAATCGTGGTATTTCATGGAATCTGAGTTCTTCATTTTGTAGTATACATCAGCGGCTGTCACTCAGTTTCGGGTCATCTACAATGTCTGTTTTAATACTCTTTTCAGTTAGGAATAGAACTAATGGTGACTGCACTCTGTAGAAAAACAATGGTGTTTAGGCTGCAGATTACCGTTTGGGACTATCATAGTTTTAAATATGGCTGACAGCTGCAACCGTAAATACATTTTTATTAAATGATGTATACAGATAACCGATTGTATGAAGTTTATTGTAAAAAGCCTTGACCCGGTTTCAGTAGCTATAAGGGTACCTCCTTCGGAAGGACCAAGGTCACCTATAATGTTCTACACATAAAATAAGCATCTAAAATATCAAATACGCTACACCAGTGAAATAGAGTACATGGAATAAAACTTACACTTACAGAACTTTCATTACATGAAAATTGTAAGCATTCTTTACGATCTGAAACGCAGAACTCAATCAGCAGAATTTTAAATGCGAACATTTTTAGGTTAGGCTTTACCGTGACTGTTACTGACATTAAATGAAACAACAAGTTTACTGTTACCAGTCACCGTTTAGGTTATGGAATCATAATCTATGAATCAACTTTCCCAACTGTAATTCTGCATTATAAAGCTGTGTGTTGAACATTTGTTTTTTAATAGGTGACTGGTAACATTAAACTTGTTGTTTCATTTAATGTCAATCAGCAGAAGTTATAGATAATGGTTTCCATGGAGAACTGCCAAGAATATCACAGAGAAACGTGGAAAACGCTCTGTCATGTGAAATACGTAACTGAAGGTGTAACATATCAGTATAACTCAGATTTAGATGCTTTCAGGACAATAAATTGTATGTTTTGAAAAGGAAAGATATAAAAGAAGATGCAGAAGGAATAAAATAATATAAACGTAGGATTCCGCGGCCATTATCACATTGAATAAAAATTTTGTGGGTTTGTGACGGCATTGTGAGTATATATAAAACTACCGACGTTTGGGTCCGTGTTGCAAGGGACCTTCTTCAGTGTGTTTTTGTTTAAACAAAACCACTCTGAAGAAGGTCGCTTTCAACAGGGACCGAAACGTCGGTAGTATTATATACACTGCCAATGCGGTCACAAACCCAGAAAATTTTTATTGAATGGATAAAGTAACGTCTATAAAATATGTGTGCGACAATACATAGCACGACATGAATAGAGTGGTAATTACAAAAATGTTCTAAAAGAAAAAGAGAGTACATTGGAGCAGGATTTTATCAGAACATTACAATATGCAGAAAGAGAAGTATTCTTTGCATAAAATCTATAAAACAGAATACGATCTACAGTGTCGTCTGTGATACTGTCAGTGAGGGCGTACAGAATCCACTAAGTAAAGGGAAAAACGACGTTTCTGAAATGGAAGCGGAAAGAAACATGAGCCAAACATTACACACTTGCAAGGAAAGGCTCAAAGGCGTTACATAAACTGAATTAAATTTGGTTTCATAAATTTAGTTGTTCGTTGAAGATCAGGCCATCTTTACTAATCATATGTCTAAATTTATTCCAGGAGATCAAATTTCTACCCTTTCTTCTCCCAATGCATAATCGTCGTTTCGTCTACTCCTCATGGATTGTATCCCGATATTAATGAATGTTCCACGAATGTAGAATTATGGACATTGGCACCTTTCTTTCCTAAAAGGTGCTCCTTGTGTCTTACGTTAAAGGTCCTACCGATCTGTGCGATATAAAACATCAGATACGTGTCGCAAGCAAATTTTTGAATTCCTGAGCTTCGTAAACGCTCATTTGAAGTTTAAATTTCATATTAATTTCTTTTGTACACTATCATTTGTGGAGAAAGCAATCATGGACTCACATTTCCTAACGAATAGACGCTGAATCCTGTACCATATATTACCCAAGAAAAGTCTCGAAATACATTTTCCTTTATAATTATCCCCATTCTGACAGTTACCTAGAGTACTGATTTTTTTCTGGTTTTCTCTTCTAGATTTAGTCCGCTAATGAGGGTTGATAACCGTTATTAGAAGCCACCGTTTTAATTAAATTAATTTCTTTCTTTAGTTTAGCAAGTGATAAGCATGTGAATACAGAGCGATGAATAACTGAATGAAAGCAGTCTTATGGGACTGAGGATGTGTTGAATCCGCAGATGCAACGTGATTGGTACTTGTCAAGTATACAAACATCTGTCACGTAATATCACCAAATTCAGACAAAAAAATTTGCTCTTGATTTTCAGTTTGCAGCTCGCAAGTAAAACTGATTTACTCGCAAAGATTTTTTAATATTTCAAAGAGTTGCTCTACTCCATTATTAGTTCCATTGGATTTGATCAAACTATCATCCACGTACCTAGAATATGACACAACGACTTACTGTGCAGGAGCTTAACTACTAAAAAAAATTTCTGCTAGTGAATTTATGAAAATGTTTCTTAGAAGGCCAGATAACTGGTTAATCACTGCAAGCCCAACTGGTTGTTGAAATAGTTTTCCATTATATTCGATGCAATTATTTTTAACTAACACTTTAAGCAACCGCATAAGATATGTAATTCGTTTATCAGTTGTATTTTTTTAAAAAGCGCACAGTATTTCTCCCCGATTTTTGGACTATTTTCCTGAAATGGCGAACGAAGAATATGGTTCGATAGCTCACCGGCTATGACATTATTAAAAGCATAATTCAATATGTCATTGAAAGAGAACGGGGAAGGAAATGATAGAGTAGTTTTCAAAGGAACTATCCCAGAATTTAAGTAGTTCATAAAAAATTCCACACATGCACACAGAAACATGCTCTTGCAGTTTTCCAGAAACCGAATCCTGTGTCTTAATCGTCCATTTTCTTCTGTCGATAACAAGTATTACAGACAGATGAAAGTAGTACTGTATTAGTGCTAAACGTTAATCTTAGGAACACACGGAGGGCTCTATGGCTGCAACGAACAGTTCCATCGTTAAATTCCCGGTCGCAAGTAAATGGGCTGGACATATAAATTCGTTGACCCTTCTCGGAGGATAATTCTGCATTCCGCTACTAGTAAGATTCGTTCCCTTTTACATTTCCAAGATATTGATTACACAATTTCACATACTCATCGATATTCTTACAGATACAAGGTGAACCCGAACTCGTCCGGAAAAATTTAGGAAATTTATTCAGGGATATTTTCTGAGGCTTTTAATATCAACAACCTGCGGTCTCTGCCTAGTTGAAACGGTCCATACCAATTACTGGCTGGATCGTATCATTAAAATTAAAGCCTACCTCTGCTTATTACTTGATTTCCAACCCCACCCCCCCCTCCCCATCCTGTAATGGGATGGGAGTGAGCAAAACGACTGTAGAAGGTCAACAAATGAGAACACTCTTATCCAAACGTGTAGTGGAGTGGTTACATATCGCCGCGCTAGCAGAGAATGACTGGTTCTGATTATTCAATAGTTTTCTACTTACTTTAGCCTCAATCCTTTGGCTTCGGCCACGGTAGTAGTGGATACTCGTGAAGTGAGACATCCTTCAGGCCACGCTAGTAGTGGGTCCTCGTCAAGAGAGACAACCATCAAGGACGACTGCACTCTGTTCCGTACGGTATTCTTTCTATATTCTAGAACGCTGTTCGACCGGTGGACCGTGCTAAGGTGTGGGGGGTCATTATCAGAGAAAATAAGAAGTTACATGATGTGCCAGTAGTATGGGATGTCTAAAGTCCGAAGGCCACTAGACTAGCGGCAAGAAACAATCAAAGCCTTCTCTGGACGATAACAACGGCGGTACTATCGAAAACAGTGCTACCAAAGCAGAGTTACTAAACACAGACTTCCGAAATGCCTTCAATAAAGAAGAAGAGGGAAATATTCCAGAATCCGAGTCAAGAAAAGCTGCCAACGTGAGTAACGTAGAAGTATATATCCTCGAAGTAGTGAAGCAACTGACATCACTTAATAAAAGCTAGTCTTCTGGACCAGACTGTATACCAATCAGGTTCCTTTCAGAGTATGCTGATGCATTAGCTCCATACTTGACAATAATATACAACCGTTCGCTAGACGAAAGATGGGGCCCCAAACACTGGGGAGTTGCACAGGTCACACCATTATTCAAAAAAGGTAGTAGGAGCAATCCACTTAATTACAGGCCTATAACATTAACGTCGATATGCAGCAGGATTTTAGAACATATATTGTGTTCGAACATTATGAATTACCTCGAAGAAAAAGGTCTATTTTACAACATATATCGTGTTCGAGCATTATGAATTACCTCGAAGAAAAAAATGGTTCAAATGGCTCTGAGCACTATGGGACTCAACTGCTGTGGTCATTAGTCCCCTAGAACTTAGAACTACTTAAACCTAACTAACCTAAGGACATCACACACATCCATGCCCGAGGCAGGATTCGAACCTGCGACCGTAGCAGTCGCACGGTTCCGGACTGCGCGCCTAGAACCGCGAGACCACCGCGGCCGCCTTACCTCGAAGAAAACGGTCTATTGACACACAGTCAACATGGGTTTAGAAAACATCGTTCTTGTAAAACACGACTAGCTCTTTATTCGCAAGAAGTATTGAGTGCTATTGACAAGGCATTTAAGATAGATTCCGTATTTCTGAATTTCCGGAAGGTTTTTGGACATTGTACCACACAAGCGGCTTGTAGTGAAATTGCTTGCTTGTGGAATATCATCTCAGCTATGTGACTGGATTTGTGATTTCCTGTCAGAGAGGTCACATTTCGTTGTAACTGACGGTAAGTCGTCGAGTAAAACAGAAGTGATTTCTGGCATTTCCCCAAGGTAGTGTTATAGGCCCTTTACTGTTACTTACCTATATAAACTATTTGAGAGACAATATGAGCAGCCGTCTTCAGTTGCTTGCAGATGACGCTATCGTTTATCGAGTGATGAAGTCATCAGAAGATCAAAAGAAATTGCAAAATGATTTAGAAAAGATATCTGAATGGTGCGAAAATTGGCAGTTGACCTTAAATAACGAAAAGTCTTAGGTCATTCACATGAGTGCTAAAAGGAATTCGTTAAATTTCGGTTACACGATAAATCAAACAAATGTAAAGACCGTAAATTCAACTAAATAGACAGCAAACATAAACATAGCCAAAGCCTTGCAGACAAACAAAAATTACACGAAGCGAAATGTAGTGTGAGGAGGGCTATGCGAGAGACGTTCAAAGAATTAGAAAGTAAAGTTCTATATACTGACTTGGCAGAAAATCCTAAGAAATTTTGGTCTTATGTCAAAGGGGTAGGTGGATCAAAACAAAATGCCCAGACACTCTGTGACCAAAATGGTACTGAAACAGAGAATGACAGACTAAAGGCCGAAATACTAAATGTCTTTTTCCACAGCTGTTTCACAGAGGAAGACTGCAATGTAGTTCCTTCTCTAGATGGTTGCACAGGTGACAGAATGGTAGATATCGAAATAGATGACAGAGGGATAGAAAAACAATTAAAATCGCTCAAAAGAGGAAAGGCCGCCGGACCTGTTGGGATACCAGTTCGATTTTTCACAGAGTAAGCGACGGAACTTGCCCCCCTTTTTGCAGCGGTGTACCGTAAGTCTCTAGAAGAGCGTAGCGTTCCAAGAGACTGGAAAAGGGCACAGGTCATCCCCGTTTTCAAGAAGGGACGTCGAACAGATGTGCAGAACTATAGACCTATATCTCTAACGTCAATCAGTTTTAGAATTTTGGAACACGTATTATGTTCGAGTATAATGACTTTTCTGGAGACTGAAAATCTACTCTGTAGGAATCACCGTGGGTTTCGAAAAAGACGATCTTGTGAAACACAGCTCGCGCTATTCGTCCACGAGACTCAGAGGGCCATAGACACGGGTTCCCAGGTAGATGCCATGTTTCTTGATTCCTGCAAGGCGTTTGATACAGTTCCCCACAGTCATTTAATGAACAAAGTAAGAGCATATGGAATATCAGATTAATTCTGTGATTGGATAGAAGAGTTCCTAGATAACAGAATGGAGCATGTCGGTCTCAGTGGAGAGAAGTCTTCTGAAGTGATAGTGATTTCGGGTATGCAGCAGGGGAGTGTCGTAGGACCGTTGTTATTCACTATATATACATACATATATATATATATATATATATATATATATATATATATATATATATATATATATATATATATGAGCTTGCGGATAACATCGGAAGTTCACTCAGGCTTTTTGCGGATGATGCTGTAGTATACCGAGAGATTGTAACAATGGAATGTACTGAAATGCAGGAGGACCTGCAACGAATTGACGCATGGTGCAGGGAATGGCAATTGAATTTCAATGTAGACAAGCATAATCTGCTGCGAATACACAGAAAGAAACATGTTTATCATTTAGCGACAATATAGCAGGTCAGCAACTGGAAGCAGTTAATTAGGAGTGATTTAAAATGGAATTACCATGTAAAATTAATCGTCGGTAAAGGAGATGCCAGACAGATTTGTTGGAAGAACCCTAAGGAAATGCGGTCCGAAAACAAAGGAAGTAGGTTACAGTACACTTGTTCTCTCACTACTTTGATACTGCTCACCGGTGTGGGATCCGTACCAGATAGGGTTGAGAGAAGAGATAGAAAAGATCCAGCGGATAGCAGCACGCTTCGTTACAGGATCGTTTAGTAATCGCGAAAACGTTACGGAGATGGCAGACGAATTCCAGCGGAAGACTCTGCAAGAGAGACACGCAGAAGCTCGGTATGGGCTTTTGTTAAAGTTTCGAGAACATACGTTCACCCGGGAGTCAAGCAGTATATTGCTCCTTCCTACGTGTACCTCGCGAAGAGACCATGAGGATAAAATCAGAGAGATTAGAGCCCACACAGAGGCATACCGACAATCTTTCTTTCCACGAACAATACGAGACTGGAATAGAAGGGAGAGCCGATAGAGGTACTCAAGGTACTGTCCGCCACACACCGTCATGTGGCTTGCGGAGTACGTATGTAGTTATAAATACCTAGGAATAATAATTACCAGCAACTTAAATTTGAAGGAACACACAGAAAATGTTGTGAGGAAGACTATTCAAAGACTGCATTTTATTGTCATGAAAATTAGAAAATCTAACATCTGCTAAAGAATCTGCCTACACTACGCTTGTCCGTCCTCTTTTAGAACACTGCTGCACGTGTGGGATCCTTACCATGTAGGATTGACGGAGTACATCTAAAAAGTTCAAAGAAGGGCAGCACGTTTTGTATTGTCGCGAAATACGAGAAAGAGTGTGACTGAAATGATATGGGATTTGGCATGAACATCATTAAAAGAAAGGCATTTTTTGTTGCGACGGAATCTTCTCACGAAATTCCAATCACCAGCTTTCTCCTCCGAATGCGAAAATATTTTGTTGACACTGACATACATAGGGAGAAACGATCACAACCATAAAATAGGGGAAATCAGAGCTCGTACTGAAAGATATAGGTGATCGTTCTTTCCGCGCGGTGTACGAGATTGGAATAATAGAGAACTGTGAAGGTGGTTCAATGAACTCTCTGACAGACACTTAAATGTGATTTGCAGAGTATCAATGTAGATGCAGATGTAATAATGAGGGGAGAAGAGTTTTTAATAGGTTACGATACAAGCCTATTAGCAGAATATGTTCTAGAATATTCTAAAATTCCCTGACAACGAGGCGCCAGAGAGTTGCGCTATATCTTGAAATGAGCGAAAACCGCAGCCGTAATTAGACATCTTAAATAATAACCGCTTGCTCGCTCTTGTAAATAATCTAACGACCGGTTTAGTAACATAGAAGCCTGATCAGATGATGACTACGAAACCAGTCCTTAAGCTATTTACGGGAGCAACCAATCGGTTGTGATTCAAGATGCCAGGGAACTGGTTGCGTAAACATGCACTGTCTTTCTTGCTCCATATCTTCTTGCTCTGTGTAACCTTACGTGGAAATTGTCCCATGTAGTTTTCTATAACAGGAGGATAGAAAGTCGGTTTCTCTCTGTCACGTCTGCTAGTTCCCGGAAATTGATCTGATAGATGAAGAGGAAACAGTTTCTTGTCATATTGACGGAACAATTTTTCTTTATGCGTGACAGGCAAGGAAACTAAAAGCGGTTTCTTTTTCTTTTGCGCAGACCCTGAGTTGAAGTCAGAGAGGAAGCTGTAGTATTCATTCTAGTTCTGGTTTGGGCCGCGGAAGGAAGCAGACGTTATATATCCTAGTAACCGATTTGGAAGAAGGCAAACGCAGATTTTAGATGCACCGTTGGTTGTTTAAAGGGTAAGCGCTGCTCGGCGAAGTGAAACAATAGCAGCGGTTATGTAATGTTCGTTGTGTGACAATGTCTAGACGCGCGTTTTATTCAGTTTAATTTCAGTTAATTCACTAAATTCTTTATCCTGAGTTCGTAAATGGACCACAGTTAGTTGACTATGACTATATGCTTACTCTGGAAGAACTGCTCACGAAAAGCGGACTAAGTGGTGTTGGTTTCGTTTTTGCACGAGTGATTTAACCCATTTTGTAATGTTAATATGACAATGATCTAAGCAATTGTCTTTTGGAATTGCCAGACTGTACAAGCTTAGTGATTTCACTTGTCAGAGGTGGTGTCTTTAAATTCATTTCAATTACTTGTTCCTCGTTGAGGCTCCAGCACAAGAAATGATGTGGTGTTGCGTATGAAATCCCACGACGGTAGTGCGTTAAAAATTGTATTCCTCTTTATTCATGTTTGAACCACGGGTGTCTTTACATTCACTTGTTCAACTAGTCAGCTGTAATAAATAACGAAAATTTAAATTGGTGGTTTACCTTCTGCAGATAGAATGATCCCAAACATTTCTGATAATGATCTATCACCAGATCTTGAAATTGATATCTCATGCTATTCAGATCATTAAGACTGCCCATGAAATGTTGTAAGTGGCCGAACCCTGTCAGGATTTTTCACATAGGTACAGTCCCTTGCTCAACCATTGGCAGTATTATTAAACAGTAGAACAGTAGAACCTTGAAATGGTTGCAGTTGTTTCAGGAACAACTCGGCATAGCATTTCAGTCAACTCTTCATCAGAAAAGCTTCATACTGCTGTGTATCACTGCTAGCGCACAAGTAACACTGCTCGGTTGAATGTTTCGCTAGTATTCAGAACGGCCTGTGTCCTGGTTCGAACCCAGCTTCTGCTTCAATTCTGAATAAATGTCATCGGCAATGGGAGGCGAAAACGTTCCACGTAGGGAGTCATCCACGTTCACCGAACGAACTTTTCAAAGAAGGCAGAGGAGCGGGCAGAGATCCAGGCAATCACTTCCCATGGGGTGGTAAAATGCATCTAAACGCCAGAAAAATCAGAAAAATGAGGGTGCAGAAGGCAATATAAACCGTCACGTTAAAGAGATGTAATGTAATTGTGGCCTGTAATTGAGGAAGTATCACGATGACCTCTTCATTGGCAAAATTTTCCGGTCTAGTCCACCATTCGTAACGCCGAGAGAGGACTGCCGATAAGGAGCTGATCACGAGAATATGATTGTATAATCAACGAAAGGAAAACATTTTAAGAGTCTCGACGTGGAATATCGGAAGTCCGAATGTGATAAGAAAGCTAGAAAATTTGAAAAGGGAAACGCAAAGGCTCAGTCAAAATATAGTAGATGTCAGTGAAACCAAACGGAAAGAAGGTACTGAGAATATAATCTTAATAACAGCAGCAGGATGTGGTGCAGTGGATGTAGGATTCGTTATGAATAGGAAAATAGGCCAGAGAAGGAGTAACTGTAAAGAGTTCAGTGATAAGGCTATTCTGACCGGAATGGAAACTAAACCAACAGTAACAGCAACAGTTCAGTCAGACATGTCAACGTCAGAAGCAGAAATGCGGAGAGAGAGAGAGAGAGAGAGAGAGAGAGAGAGAGAGAGAGAGAGAGATGTCAGGACATGGTGAACGATTCGTTTTATTCTTGGTGGTTATAGGAATCTATCTGAACGATACTTATTTTTCATGGAATATTGAGTACGACTTTGAACTTAATGCAGATTTAATTCAAGGTCGCAATTCGAATTTGCTTCTTGGTGTAGCTAATTTTCCGGAAAACCGACATCAGTCGTTAAAGTTCTTGGTTAAGGCTCTCATTGTCAGACAGGGTAGGGGCCCTGTGAACCAACGTTTTGAGGGCACTGTTTCTCTGCGCTGGATGGTGGAAATTGTTTGCATGTAAGTAAAGGTAGGTGTGCGTTTTGTTGCCGTACACGCTGTGGCCCAGTATGTTGTCCGTCTGCTTCTCTCTTATCCAGGACATCCAGAAAGGGGAGAACTCCACCACTTCGACTTCCATCGTAAACTTGATGCTCTGGTGTATGGAATTAAGATTTATGTGGAAACCATTCACCTTGTCTCTTCCATCTGGCCATATGACAAAGGTATCGTCAACATAGCGAAAGAAACATGAGAGTTTCCACAGTGCTGAATCCAGGGCTTCCACGAACAAGTTGGCGACGACTATTGAAAATGAACTCCCCGTGGCTACTCCTTCCGTCTGCTCGTAGTATCTACCGTCGAATAGAAAGTATGTCGCCGTCAGGACGTGCATAAAAAGGTTGGTCGTCTTTGTCAATTTTCTGACCAATAAGTTCCAAGGATTCCTGCAAAGGCACCCTCATGAAGAGAATCATCGAAACTCACAAGGATGTCTGACCACGAAATATTCTCAATCTAATCCTGATGAGATAAGATCACAGTTGCGTTGTCTTTGTCGGCTGGTAAGATAACGGTATCTGGATCTTCTCGTAGCTCCGTTATGGCCGCCTCTCCCTGCTAGAGATGTTCGGTTTCACAGGCTTAGTTTGCTTGAGAGCACGACATATTTCGTGTTGTACTTCAGCTGCATCAGGTGGAAGCTGCCTGTTCCACTGCGCTGATGATATCCGTGAAAGGTGCTGATTTAGGAGTTGGTGCAAAGTTGAGTTCTCTCTTAAGAACTGAGAGCTTTCACGACCAGGCAACTGGATTCTGACACAGACGTCCAAATAATGCGACTTTGTCATTAAAGAATGTATCGAGATTCGAGTACGGGAGCCGCTCTCCACTGATCAATCGAGATAGCGTTTACATCCTTAGCAAGGCCTAGGGATCCTCTCTGAACTGATTAAAACGAGAAAGAAGACATCCTACCACGAACCGACTTCGAGAACAGGCAGATATACAATTTTTTTTGCTGTGTCATGTTTTGGGCCCAAGTGTACCCTCCCTTGGCGTTTTCTATTTGTTTTCATCTTGCGGGGAAGGATAGGTTTTTCTCGGTCTTCATTAGGACTTGGGTCCTGCTATGGGTCGTTGGAGCTTTTGTCTATTTGTCCTTTGTTATTGTTAGATTTTCAGTTTATGTCATTCTATTTGTCGTCTTTAAATCTTTTCTATTTGTTTCTCTTTTGAAGTTCTTATTCGGATTGGTAGTTATAGTCGTGAAATGGAATGCCTTTCCCTGTAGAATTTTTTAGTGTTTGCCAGAGATTATACACTCCTGGAAATTGAAATAAGAACACCGTGAATTCATTGTCCCAGGAAGGGGAAACTTTATTGACACATTCCTGGGGTCAGATACATCACATGATCACACTGACAGAACCACAGGCACATAGACACAGGCAACAGAGAATGCACAATGTCGGCACTAGTACAGTGTATATCCACCTTTAGCAGCAATGCAGGCTGCTATTCTCCCATGGAGACGATCGTAGAGATGCTGGATGTAGTCCTGAGGAACGGCTTGCCATGCCATTTCCACCTGGCGCCTCAGTTGGACCAGCGTTCGTGATGGACGTGCAGACCGCGTGAGACGACACTTCATCCAGTCCCAAACATGCTCTATGGGGGACAGATCCGGAGATCTTGCTGGCCAGGGTAGTTGACTTACACCTTCTAGAGCACGTTGGGTGGCACGGGATACATGCGGGCGTGCATTGTCCTGTTGGAACAGCAAGTTCCCTTGCCGGTCTAGTAATGGTAGAACGATGGCTTCGATGACGGTTTGGATGTACCGTGCACTATTCAGTGTCCCCTCGACGATCACCAGAGGTGTACGGCCAGTGTAGGTGATCGCTCCCCTCACCATGATGCCGGGTGTTGGCCCTGTGTGCCTCGGTCGTATGCAGTCCTGATTGTGGCGCTCACCTGCACGGCGCCAAACACGCATACGACCATCATTGGCACCAAGGCAGAAGCGACTCTCATCGCTGAATACGACACGTCTCCATTCGTCCCTCCATTCACGCCTGTCGCGACACTACGGGAGGCGGGCTGCACGATGTTGGGGCGTGAGCGAAGGACGGCCTAACGGTGTGCGGGACCGTAGCCCAGCTTCATGGAGACGGTTGCGAATGGTCCTCGCCGATACCCCAGGAGTAACAGTGTCCCTAATTTGCTGGGAAATGGCGGTGCGGTCCCCTACGGCACTGCGTAGGATCCTACGGTCTGGGCGTGCATCCGTGCGTCGCTGCGGTCCGGTACCAGGTCGACGGGCACGTGCACCTTCCGCCGACCACTGGCGACAACATCGATGTACTGTGAAGACCTCACGCCCCACGTGTTGAGCAATTCGGCGGTACGTCCACCCGGCCTCCCGCATGCCCAGTATACGCCCTCGCTCAAAGTCCGTCAACTGCACATACGGTTCACGTCCACGCTGTCGCGGCATGCTACCAGTGTTAAAGACTGCGAAGGAGCTCCGTAAGCCACGGCAAACTGGCTGACACTGACGGCGGCGGTGCACAAATGCTGCGCAGCTAGCGCCATTCGACGGCCAACACCGCGGTTCCTGGTGTGTCCGCTGTGCCGTGCGTGTGATCATTGCTTGTACAGCCGTCTCGCAGTGTCCGGAGCAAGTATGGTGGGTCTGACACACCGGTGTCAATGTGTTCTTTTTTCCATTTCCAGGAGTGTAGATTTCGGGGCTCTATATCTGTGCCATGGTTATGGGTCTACTGTGGCAACATTTTTGAGTTGAAGAGTTCATTCTCTGATGGAGTCCATTTTTCGGAAGATTCTTTTCTGTGTGTTATTTGATTTTTTTCTGTAATATATTTTTCATTTAATTCCTGATGGATTTCAGTGGTTCTCGAACATCGAGATACAGCGAGGGACCATCTCAGTCAGATGTCCCGTAATATTTGGAGTTGTTTGATATTGGTTGTGCAGGTTGTGTCCCATGCTTCTGCTCCGTAAAGGATTGTTGGTTGAATTATGGATATATATAGTTGTATCTTGGTTTTCATATTTCTTTCTCTGCTTTTGAAAAATGGTATGAGCGTGTTCAACATTTTCTGTGCTGTTCTCTTCCGTTCTATAGTGTTTTCTTTAAATGTTAATGTTTGGCCGAGATAATTCCTAAATATTTCATCTTTGTACTCAATACGATATTCTATTCTGCTATTTGGAGTTGTGTTCGTAGTCTTGGTTTCCATTTTTAGTGAAAATATTGCTGCTGTTTCCGTTGCATTGAAAGTTATTTTATTTTGGTGTGCCCATGATTCTATAATATCGATCTGTTTCTGTGCTCTTGATATTGTGGTCGTTGCTGCGTCCAGATGTTAAAAAAGCTGTGTCGTCTGCGTATAGGCTCAATGTTACGTAGGTAGGTCGAATAATATAGGCGAAATGGCAGAACCTTGTAGTATTCCTGCTTCTGGTGTCTTGGTAGGAGATCTCTTGCCAAGTGCCGTAACGAAAAGATCTCTGTTCTGTAGAAAACTCTATGATTTTAAGTTGAACTATTAAGTTTTCTTGCCATACTCTGATGTAAGCCTTAGCTACGGCGAAGAATACCGCTGCAGATGACTTACTGAGATTGAAGTTATTGTGGATGCATTACGCCGCTAACACGCGCCCCTGGGCGCGGACCGCGCAGAGAACGGATGATGGACGCTCCGCGCCTGGGCAAGGACCGTGTTGGGAACACCTCGAAGGGGGGAGGAGTTAAAAGTCCGGTGTCGGCGCCTCGGCGGTAAGTTCGTCAGTGCACCTGATGAAGGCAACGCGGTTGCTTGCCGAGATATTGTGCCCGTTGCACACTGAAACCCGGCTGTTCACCCGTGAACTCTTTCGCCATGAAATACGCCAGGCGAAATTGAAGAAGTACAGAAAATTTGCTGAAAATATAATGGATCGTGGAGCCTGCTTCAAATAACCATGGTAGTGGAACAGTTAACTACCTTACCTTATGGGCTCATAAATCATTGGATGCCCGTAACATATGAATAATTTAATCGTCAAGAATAACACACGCACATCGCATCCACATTAGCAGCACACTGGAAAAGGAAGAGAAACTAGAAGAATAGCAACATGCACCACAAACACATGCAGTCGGCAAAAGCTTGCTCCACTAGCCTAACGCATCAACAAATAACGCAGGAATTTCACATCTTGATACTGAATGATAATTACGATCCGAAATGCTACTCACATCGGAAATTATGATTCAATAACGCACATAAAGCAGGCAGAAAGATCGATGTAGCTGAACAAGTTATCATATAGAACAAACCACAAGCATTCCAGAGTTCGAAAGCATTTAAAGGACAAACAAACAAGGAATGACAGAGATACATGAAATTGCAATGGAAAAATAACCACGACCTCAAGCGTACGTACGGTAGCCACAGCCGGTGGTATAACCACACAGGGTACCTACACAACGGAAAAAAGGACACTACGAATAGGCAAAAATGTATGTAAGAAAAAATATACACGTGAAAGCAATTTAATTAAAACCCTGACCGCAAAGAAAAAAGAACTGAGAAACGATGAGCTGAAGGCTCGTCCGTTTTTGAAGCATGTGGCCAGCCCAAAAGAAAATATAAAAATCCGAAAAACTGGTTAATATATGGAAACGATTACCGCATAATAATTTGTTTTTGGGTCATCAGTCTTCTGACTGGTCTGATGCGGCCCGCCACGAATTACTCTCCTGTACCAACCTCGTCATCTCAGAGTACCACTTGCAACCTACGTCCTCAATTATTTACTGGATGTATTCCAATCTCTGTCTCCCTTTACAGTTTTTGCCCTCTACAGTTTCATATAGTAAGTCATTCCCTCATGTCTTAACAGATGTTCCATCATCCTGTCCCTTCTCCTCATCAATGTTTTCCACATATTCCTTTCCTCTCCGATTTTACCCAGAACGTCCTTATTCCTTACCTTATCAGTCTACCTAATTTTCAAC
The DNA here is from genome assembly GCF_023897955.1 of Schistocerca gregaria. Taxonomy (NCBI): domain Eukaryota; kingdom Metazoa; phylum Arthropoda; class Insecta; order Orthoptera; family Acrididae; genus Schistocerca; species Schistocerca gregaria. The sequence continues at coordinate 508,852,731 of NC_064920.1, forward strand.
ATTCGTCTGTAACACCACGGATGCTTCGATACTTTTCTGTTCCGATTTTCCCATACTCCATGTTTCACTACCATACAGTGCTATACTCCAGACATACCAATACGTTCACAGAAATTTCGCCGGCCGCTGTGGCCGAGCGTTTATAGGCGCTTCAGTCTGGAACCGCACTACTGCTAAGGTCGCATGTTGGAGTCCTGCCTTAGGCATGGATGTGTGTGATGTCCTTAGGTTAGTTAGATTTAAGAAGTTTAAGTTCTAGGGGACTAATGACCTCAGATGTTAAGTCCCATAGCACTCAGAGCCATTTGAACCATATAAATTCTTCCTCAAACTAAGGCCTGTGTTTAATTGTAACAGACTTCTCTTGGCCACGAATGCCCTTTTTGACATTGCTAATCTGCTTTTAATGTCCTCCTTGCTGCATTCGTCATTGGTTATTTTACTGCCTAGGTACCAGATTTCCTTAACTTCATCTACTTCGTGAACATTAACCCTGATGTTAAGTTTCTCGCTGTTCTCATTTCTGCTGCATCATTACTTTCGTCTTTCTTCGATTTACCCTCAGTCCATATTCTGTACTCATTAGATTGCTCATTCCATTCAGTATATCACATAATTCTTCTTCATTTTCACTCAGGATAGCAATGACATCGGAGAATCGTATAATTAATATCCTTTCACCTTGAATTTTAATTTCTCTCTTCATCCTTTCTTTTATTTCCATCATTGCTTCTTCGATGTACAGATTGAACAGTAGGGGCGAAAGGCTACAGCCTTTCTTACACACTCTTTAATACGAGCACTTCGTTCTTGGTCGTGCACTCTTATTATTCGCTCTTGGCTCCTGTGTATATTGTACATTACCCGTGTCTCCCTACAGCTTACTCCTATTTTTCTCACAGTTTTGAACATCTTGCCCCATTTTACATTGTCGAAGGCATTTTTTAGGTCGACAAATCCTGTCAACGTCTCCTGATGTTTCTTTAGTCTTGCTTTCATTATCAACCGCAACGTCAGAATTGCCTCACTCATGCCTTTACCTTTTCTAACCCCAAACTGTTCTTCATCTATCGCATCCTCAGTTTTCTTTTACAGTCTTCTGTGTATTATTCTTGCCAGTCCTCCAAAGCTCTTTTAAATTTTGTTTCTAATACTGGGTGTCATATCTCTCATAAATCGACTTCTGTTTCCTCTTCTATCACATCATGCAAATCTTTCCTCTCATAGAGGCTTTCAATGCACTGTTTACAACTATCCGCTCTCTCCTCTGCATTTAGCAGTGGAATTCCCGTTGTATTCTTAATGCAGATTGGTCCCTTAGGAATTCACACAAATTGCCTCGCTAAGTCTGTACAGGAATTGGCTAAACTGCCACAACAACAGACGAGATGTTTATGCATTGTCAATCTGTATCAAAACACGATATATAGACGGATTCCCTCGGTCTATCATTCAGAGCGTAGAGGAACTGGAAAGAAGAACAGGAATACAACACTGGGATATTATTGTCGTGGGGAACGTAGATGAAACAGAGATACTTAACAAATCGGCATAAAAGAGATACAGAACAAAGATTAATTCAGAGAATGTATAAAGTTGCCACTAACAAGAACACACTCAGCTGCTGACTCTTCTGCCAGCATGATTTATTAAATGCACTGAAGGTATGAGGTGCTAAAGGTATGGCAAAAAATTATGAAATGGCTCATACAGTGACCTTTAAATGGATATGGTAATACGGTACAGGAAGGCTGAAAGAGTTGTTCTATTGGCTAATACTCGCCCTTTAATACAAGTAATGTGACAAATTAATTCCATACTGAAACCACTGTATGCAAATCATACATGGAAAAAGTGCAAGAGGCATATGGAGATAAAGTGGGTCACATCGTTGTGAGATACAGCTTCCGTAATCAGGTAGTGTATTAAGAGGCGTACCACGAAGTAAATAACAGACTCGTATCAGAGCTCAGTAGTGACGAAAAGTAGAGTGAAGCTTAACAGAATCATTCGGAAGGCTCAGTATAGGAAGATGTGCGGTGCCGTACTGAAGTCCAGCTTGTTGTTGTTGTGGTCTTCAGTCCTGAGACTGGTTTGATGCAGCTCTATCCTGTGCAAGCTTCTTCATCTCCCAGTACCTACTGCAGCCTACATCCTTCTGAATCTGTTTAGTGTATTCATCTCTTGCTCTCCCTCTACGATTCTTACCCTCCACGCTGCCCTCCAATACTAAATTGGTGATCCCTTGATGCTCCAGAACATGTCTTACTAACCGATCCCTTCTTCTGGTTAAGTTGTGCCCCAGACTTATCTTCTCCCCAATCATATTCAGTACCTCCTCATTAGTTATATGATCTACCAATCTAATCTTCAGCATTGTTCTGTAGCACCACAATTCGAAAGCTTCTATTCTCTTCTTATTTAAACTAGTTATCGTCCATGTTTCACTTACATACATGGCCTCGCTCCATACAAATGCTTTCACAAACGACTTCCTGACACTTAAACGTATACTCGATGTTAACAAATTTCTCTTCTTCAGAAACGCTTTCCTTGCCATTGCCAGTCTACATTTTATATCTTCTCTACTTCGACCATCATGAGTTATTTTGATCCCGAAGTAGCAGAACTCCTTTACTACCTTAAGTGTCTCATTTCCTAATCTAACTCCTTCAGCAGCACCTGACTTAATTCGAATATATTCCACTATCCTAGTTTTGCTTTTGTTGATGTTCATCTTATACCCTCCTTTCATGACACTGTCCATTCCGTTCAACTGCTCTTCCAAGTCATTTGCTGTCTCTGACAGAATTACAATGTCATCGGCGAACCTCAAAGTTTTTATTTCTTCTCCATGTAGTTTAATACCTACTCCGAATTTTTCTCTTGTTTCCTTCACTGGTTGCTCAATATACAGATTGAATAACATCGGGGAGAGGCTACAACCCTGTCTCACTCCCTTCCCCACCTCTGCTTCCCGCCCTCATCTCGTGGTCGTGCGGTAGCGTTCTCGCTTCCCACGCCCGGGTTCCCGGGTTCGATTCCCGGCTGGGTCTGGGATTTTCTCTGCCTCGTGATGGCTGAGTGTTGTGTGATGTCCTTAGGTTAGTTAGGTTCAAGTAGTTCTAAGTTCTAGGGGACTGAAGACCACAGTAGTTAAGTCCCATAGTGCTCAGAGCCATTTTTGAACCACTGCTTCCCTTTCATGTCCCTCGACTCTTATAACTGCCATCTGGTTTCTGTACGAATTGTAAATAGCCTTTCGCTCCCTGTATTTTACCCCTGCCACCTTCAGAATTTGAAAGAGAGTATTCAGTCAACATTGTCAAAAGCTTTCTCTAAGTCTACAAATGCTAGAAACGTAGGTTTGCCCTTCCTTAATCTAGCTTCTAAGATCATTCGTAGGTTCAGTATTGCCTCACGTGTTCCAACATTTCTACGGAATCCAAACTAATCTTCCCCGAGGTCGGCTTCCACCAGTTTTTCCATTCGTCTGTAGAATAATTGCAGAAGTTAGACAGATAAACACAGGTACAAAAGGGCTAACGCAATGAAACTGCAGAAAGTAGAAAAATACTTCAATTTACTGAAGAAAGAAGGAAAAACAATGTAAGATCCAAATAAATAGGAAATCGTGCAAGCCAATGCCTAATGGCTCCTGGAAAAATGTGACGAAATCGAAACAGAAATGATCAACAGATGGACTGATTAGCCAAACAGAAAAACCAAAACTTCCTTCTGTAAAACTGAATGCATGGGCTTCATACAAAGAGACCACCGATTACGCATAAGACTGTGCTGAAAAATGATGGGAAAATCTGTGTCACAAACCAAAAGCTGAACTATCGAAAACGGCTGCAGATGTAGCAAACATCAGACGCTTTTCTCGCATCACTCAGTGGTAGGACAGAGGGCAATCTTGCAGGAAACTGGACTCCGTCGTATATCAGTATTCATAATTTCAGCCACAAAAGAATTGCATTGTCACAAAATGCAACGATTACAAAATCTCACGGATTGAGTTTGAGGAATGAGTGATATTTGAAGGCAATTGTGTATGTGATTATCACATACCATGCACACCCGAGGAAGGAAATTTGTGGATACTTCTGCTCGCATTCCGGTACATGTGTTGGTGAAATTCCATTAGGAGTGGATCAAAACAGCTTAAAATGTGCTGGTCAACAGCCTATAGCCTTTGATATCCTCAGCACATGCACTGTTATGTACGGAACGTGGCACAGCTATACAATGAATAAAGCTATTCTCAAATGAAAGAATGTTTCCCCCTTGTAATTCTCTATATGTCGGAGGTATCACATGAACTTTTCCCTGTCTGAAAATTACATGTTCCATTCGAGATAGAGGACTGCAAAACAGCCACCATGTTGGTATTAGACTCACAGCTTTCTCCCCATTCATCCAACCTTACTTTAAATTTATTATTATTAACCTGTTTTTCTTTTATATGGATGTCAGAGCACATGTTTATATCTAAAAATGTGCCTATAGTGTTTAACCTTACCGTGAATTTCTCTGACGTAGCCTACATAGTCGTCGTACTACTTCAGACGCTATATGCAGTTGGTGCAGTTATGAATGCATTGGATGACTAACAAAACGAAATGTTGAAACTAGCGATATATTGGACAGCATCTCAAAGAATTTCTGTAATATGATGTTCAATGGGGTGCGCACGCAGGTGATGATGCAACACAACGAACCGTGTAGCAGTAGCTGATCAGTCGAGATGTGGACGGTACAAAGGAAAGTTCAAAGTGATCTGCGGCTTTCTTAATTCGAATGCGTGACCAGTGTTCAACCTGAAATCGTCACGTGTACAACAAAGAACCACCATCGGTGGGATAAACAGTTAAACGATGTCGGCAGCCTGTGGGACAAACCACATTCTCGTAGATGTTTGGTAAGTGACGAGTTTGTAGAAGCTCTACAGAATAAGTAAGTAAGCAGCCCCAAAACGTCGTGGTGTGCCTATGCTCGAGAATTAGGCCTAAAAAAGCCAACAATTCGTAAGGTTTAAACGACTCCGTTTCTCAGGATCCAAATTGCAGTTGTTGCTCGCTATCAAATCGACTGATAGGTCAAAATGACGGGAATTTTTAACAGGTATGCTCATTGAGATCGACTATGATGTACGATTTATGAAGAACGTCGTATTTAGTGATAAATCAACATTCGATGTCTGTTGTTATATGCATCGCTTTAACGTTAGAACAGCCTCATGCCTACACTGATTACGAACGTAACATCTCAATGACGAACGTGTAGTGTACCCTGATACATGATGAAGTTGTTGATCGATTTTTCTTCGCGGTGCAGACTACGACGTCTGACAATTACCTTGAAGTGTGGCAATCATCTGCAGTGCCACGTTTCCACAAGACGACGCTCCTCCACACTACGCCAACAATGTTTAAGAGTTTTTAGATGCAAAGTTTCCCAGAGGGTGGATAGGAAGAGGAGGTTTTAAGTCATGGAATTCACGATTACTGGACCTAACGCGATCAGACGTTCACTTTTGGCGTTATGTGAAGCAACGTGTGTACACTGAAGTATGAACGACATCACTCATGTAAAACAATCAAAGACACTATCGACTCTTTTGGCAGCGTGTTCGTGAAGAACTAGAATATCGTTTAGATGCACTCAGATTAAGAAATGGAAGCCACATCGAACTGTGTTGAACAGGTATACACACTTAGAGAAATTCTCCTTCATTTCAATCTAGTTTAACATTTATATCTCGTTTTATTTCTTTTCTGTGACCCACTAAAATTGCGCCATGACTTTACAGACACACTGTATTTTTATTATTGATGTGCATCTCTGTGCTGTGCAAGGAACTTATTAGAATCTCGAGGTGAGCGCAATAAAGTAACTGGAGCAAAGAGATTAAGTGTCTTAAAGTTTCGAGCAGGCGAGTTGTTGGTAGCCTTCTGCGCCGCAACTGTGCGTCACAATTGCGACAGTGCTGGCGCGAGCTGTCTCCATCCGGCGGCAGATTTGGGCGCGGTGTAGGGTGGCAGTTTCATCACTGTGTACCCGGGCAGCGCATTTCCGCGGGCAACTAACTTCTTAGAAAGTGGATGTTTACCCACGAGGTCGCGTTACGTTAACTCCGCCCCACCCCTCCTCGCCCCGCCCCGCCATCCACGCTTAACGGGCGCTCCGCGAGCTTTAAAGGGGAACGCCCAGTCTCAAGTAGTACACCCGCCTCCATAACCATTCTCCCGAAGTCGCTGTAAACCTGATGGTACAGTTTCCGTTACGCAACGTACCATGTGCGTTTTCCGATTTTCTCGTAAAATTTATCATTAATTTGAGCCACGTATTAACACTCCTTGTACGCCGTAAAATTTATAAGATTTTGTGGTATTTTGGTGGATTATTAATGTTGACATAGGCTTCCAACATTCTTTTCTGAATGCGTACGACTACATGCAGAGTGTACTAAAGCGTAGTTTTCGGTTATTTCTCTCATTTTTTTATTAGCACTGTCCTTTGGTAAAGGCAAAAATATCCATGATGATGAATTGGCCCCTAGACAGAACCTAGGGTATGACTTTACCAGGAAAAATTTCAAGTAACAAACAAAAAAATTAGCATTTTGGAATAATTTTTCAATCTTAAGCTTACAATGCACCATTTAACTTTTATTGTGAAGCGGGATAGACATGTTAATATGTAATTTTTGGTTTAACAAATTGAAGAGATTACAAAAATGAATTGAACTATTTAACAAGATTTATTAACATCACCATAAATAACTCTATAATTGTTTCGAAGAACTAATAATGTGGCAGATCACGAGACTGAGACTGAGAAAGTTTTTAATCCACACTATGTTTCGTTACACAAATTATCAGAGTCATGAATTTGTTGAATTATGTTAATTACCTCTACATTTTTCACCACTGATGCAAACTAAGTTAAATCTTTTGTAAGACATGCTAAAGTTCAATTACTCAGGCATATAACTTGCCATATTTATGGTTCATATATAATTTCTGATGGAACCAGTCTCCACGACAATATTCAAAGTTTTAATACATATCAAATATAAATAAAACTGGAAATACATTAATTATTTAATTAATTAAAATTCTATAAGTGTATATTGTTAGAATTGCTTACATGAGTAATAAAGATTGCACTAGCATTATCATATATTTTGTTGCTACAAGTGATCAACATGTGTTTACATTTAACAAGATTTAATCCACCTGAAATTAAATTTGTTGAGATTACAGTTTCAACAACGAATTTATTAATTTTCATTATCAATATTGTAGAAATAGTTTTTATCAGAGCTCTCACATAGTAGTTGTTGAGTTGGTTAGTAGGTTTCAGACCAGCTTTATGAAACTTTATGTTTTTTTATGTGGAAAAGTTATTAAGAATTCTTGAAAATTCACACAAAATTTAGAGCAGCGTGTTCATGTTTCATTGTACGTTATATATAAAGTTTCACAGAGCAAAAACCTAATAAATACTGCTCTGCAAGTATCAGTAACTCAACATCATCATTGATGGCTGAACAAAAATGAAAGGTGAGTATTTTCAGTTACTCATATATGTTACTGCTACTAAACTTAAAGTATGTATTACAAAGTTCAGACGAATTATTCGAAGGAACTCCAGCACAGAGTTGTAACCTAGGGGCCCTTGTAAACATACTGATAGCAAGTAAAACGTTACAGTGTCTGTGTAAAAGTCAGTATTTCTGTTTTAAAAGTAACATACTATAATTATAGCAAATCTCTAAGTAAAATGCCAGATCTTAAGAGGAATGTATTTACCAAGCAAATTTTACCTACATTTAATTCAAATAGAATTCGTTATGGGACTGGTGGAATATTGTACAGCATTAATTATTTATTTCATGAACCACTTACAAAATGTTATATTAAAACAAATATTTGGTGGAGTGAAATATTTGTAGGATCAAAGATTTTAAACTAGTGCATCAACAGTACGTTTCCATTAGCAAAGACGAAAATTATTGATGTTTAGGAATAAAAAAAGAGACAAATTATTTAAGTGAAAATGCGATCTATGATTATATGACAGATGTGACAGATTAACTAGTGAGCAATGTAACAAATAACAGCAATTATTCTTAGAAGAAAATAAATTGAACAATACACATTGGTGGCATTTTCCTAGAGTTGGTGGACAAAATAATCTTGTCTTTTTCAGCTTTTAAATGATGAAGGCACATACTAGCAAGATTAAGCAAATAAGTAAAGCTGCTGTAATTATACAAAGTATATTTTTACACAAGAGAAATTATAGTAACTAAAGAAAAGGAAAAATATGGTGCATGTCTGTTAGAGGGTTATCTGTAGTTGGAAGTGGCGACTGAGGGAACTGTGTCCTTCGGTATTAAGTAAGGGGGTACATACGACCTTGCCAGATTGACCTACGTAGAAGTTTCACAATTACAATTAATTTTGCATACTCCACGATTTTCCAATGAGTATCTGAACAAAATAACTGACGAGATTGTTTTCATTCGTAATGCATAAAATACTGTCCCAAAAACAAACGGAACAGTCAATCAGTTCAATTCAAATAGAATAGTTCCCTATATTCTCACCCTTAAAACAGAAATTTTAAATAATCGTATTGGTTAATTGGTTATGCCTACAGTTCAAACTAATGAAGCTGCTTACAATTTTTCAATAACTGAGCTGTCTTCAAATATCAATTTCAGTACTGAATCTGTGATCAAACGTGTGTTCGAAGCCAGTGTTTGATCAGTTCGGAAATGACATTTGTGGACAGGACAAATATTTCTTGGGGTGATCTAGGTATTAGGAAAACACCTCTAACGTTTTGTGATCTTTATGTGTCTAAGATGAGGTAAGGCGGAATTTGGCACTCTGCAATTTCTCAGTTCATACTGGCTCCGTTCTTCTAACTGCGACAGCGACTGCTGTAACTGAAATGTGGGAGAGCGAAATGCCTATGGACATGTACTGCTCCCTTTTATGCTTTACAGTAACATATGGAGTAGCAATGTCAAGATGGTAAGATCTAGACACTGAAGTAGGTTTTAAAAAGCCACAGTTCTTGCAGTATGGAGCCCTAAAAGATTCCATTCCAAAAATGCAGTGGAATGGGACTCGGGCATAGTCTAACAATATACTTAAATAATATCAGATTCTTCAATCAGTCGAGAGAGCTGTAAATGCCAAATTTTTAATAGTAATTTAAGTAAGAACATACCAGGTTTCATTCCTGGGCGTAAAATCATAACATTTTGTCAGGATGACTTCATAGCACAATGACTTTCCATTACAGGGGAACTGTTCTTTGAGTATATACCTTCCTAACAACATCCATCACCCACATCCAAAAATTCGCCTCTTCACGATTCTCTATATTTCAGAGACACAGCGCTCATGATAGAGACCTTTATGTTTCCACTTGTATGTTGACTGCATCATCTCATTATTTTATATCGTCTGCGCATTTTAACGCCAAAAATATTTGGACAAATTTTACTTAACTTGAACTCAACTGAACTGCTATTTCGAGCTTTTGTCTTCTATACTGCTTCGTTACAAAAGGTTACACGGAATGTATGACAATTTTGAAAGCTAAAACTAAAGGATGCAAGATTTGTAAGTTCATATAAGACAAATATTCCAACCAAACCACAACAAAACTGATTCCCTAAAAATAAAATAAAGTCAAAAATATGTTGCATTGAAGTTCAAATGTGAATTATGGAATACAGTTTTATGTGAATTGTGTTCACTATACGGGACTTAACTTCTGAGGTCATCAGTCCCTTAGAACTTAGAACTACTTAAACCTAACTAACCTAAAGACATCACACACACACACGCCCGAGGCAGGACTCGAACCTGCGACCGTAGCGGTCGTGCGGTTCCAGACTGAAGAGCCTAGAACCGCTCGGCCACACTGGCCGGCTCCCCCCAGTGGTCCACAGACTCATCCCTACTACTGGTCGTCAGTTCTGTCCTCGTGCAAATATCATTTGTGTTCCGGTGACTTCCAACTTTACTTGTCAACCCTAAGGATAGCAATACTGCAATTGTCCAAGCTAATTTCTAGGACTTAATTGTAGCATCCTTTCATAAATTAATTAGTTATCAATTTCATTTACTTCCTACTCATTTTGACGGTAACCCAGAAAAAGATTAACAATTTGAGTGTACTTTGGGTAAGAGTTTCAGTTCGGAAGAAAATAGTGTCGCAGTACGCAGATTTTCGCATGCTACTGTGCCACCCCGATGTTTAATAATATATTTGTGCCGAATGCATAACGTACAGTTGCGGAGTCATTCGGTCTGCAGGACCTGAAATATTGCAGTGTAATACAGCATGGTGAAAGTAGTGAACTCTAGACCACAATCGACCACGGTTTGCGTAATTGGATGTTTGCAAGATATGTACGTCACGTGTGGGATGAGAGAGTCTCGGCTTTGGTCGGTCCTTTTTGGAAATGCTCAGTACAACGCGACATTTCATTTATTACTGCCGTGAATCATTTTCTGGTCGACGAAGTCTTCAGTTTGGCACAGTCGTCTGTCAGCATTGTTTACCCATCCCTGTTTGCTTGTCTTGTATGAAGGACGTCCAGTGGGTGTTTGCACAAGAAGAGCCAGTCTACCTTTCTATCGTCACAAGCCATGGCAATGATAGAAGAGAGATATATTCTCAGTATCTATTATGCAGCTGCATAGACAATGGATACTGCATATTTGCTATGAACAGCATTAAAACACCATGCAAAAAAAATTTAAAGATTTATTTGGTAAACAAACAGTAAAATATTACAAATGCAGGACAGAGGAGACTCATTTCTCTGCACACACTTAGCAATTGTGTAGTTACATGGTGAAAGAATCCCAAGATATGGTAAAGTTAAAATTTATTTAAACATTGAGTGGAACAGCGATAATGACAGAAGCAAAGGCCGACGGTAAGCGTCGCCAAAGACATTAATTCCGAATGAGCAGTAAGACGCAGACAAATGAACAGAAAACATCATTCATATTTCTTTGTACATGTTTTTGTTCCACTCTCTCTAGTAGGTAGAAGGAAGGTTAAGATGTACTGCTAGAAGTATGACGTGCTACAAGAGTTTTGTTTTATATGTGATTTTTAACAAGAGGAGACTTAATAACGGTATTAAGTATTTTTATTGGAGTAAAGTGAGGCCAAGTTGGGAGGATTTCCTTCATCTTCAGAGAAGCTGTTGTCCTTGGAGTCGGCTGCCTGCATCTGTGTACAATTGAAATGTAAGAGAGGAAGTCCATGGTCCTATTTCGAAGACTGACAGAAGAGCTTTCAGAAGATGACAAATATAATTAACAGATATATATATATATATATATATATATATATATATATATATATATATATATATATATATATATATATTGATGGACACACAAACAAACAAAAAGAAAGCGACGTAAGGTAAAGCGAATGAGGAATAGGACAATTTCGTACACGCAGAACATTTACTAGTAATGCAATTGTACTAGCCTTTCATTTTTCCATTTTCATTATACGGGTGTTGAAAAAGTCTCTCCTCAGTGCCGTATGATTGTCAGACGCGCTTGCCCTATGATTGTTCGCCTGCCTGGGTTTTTCAACGAAACAATGAACGCACAATGATACTGCAGTGATATTCTGTACTCATTCATAGAAAAACTTGTGTTAAGTGAAATACTGAACGGCTATTCTCAACAAGATGGTGCAACCGCGAATAGAGCTCGCGTTCCAATGTCACTGCTTGCTGGTGTTTTTCGTGATCGCGTAATTTCACAGGGACTTTGGCCTCCACTATCAACTGACCTAACACCACCTGACTTCATCTTATGCGGAGCAGATAAAGCAACTGATTAAAAAAAAACTGTCCAAAATCCATCGATGAACGAAAGACTGCAATATCTGCTTTCACTGCTTCTGTTACAGAAGAAATGTTACAGCACGTGTTTGGAAATGTGATTAGACGAATTCAGTTGTGTAGTCAACAACAGGGGGGACACTTTCAACATTTAATGTTAAAATTTGAAAGTAAAAATTAATGTTCAATAAATTAATAACTTGTACATGGTGACACACGGGAGACCGGCGGTTTTTAATGAAATAATACTCAGCCAACTTTAAAATTAATGCATGTTTATTTACACGAAAACAAAGCTCATTATTTGCCATTTTAGTTAAAGTTATTTGTGAAAAATAATGTCGTCAAGGTGATGTCCATCATTTCGAATGCAGGACTCAAGTCTCTTCTCGAAATCCTCCATCATACGGACTAAAATCTCTGCAGGGATGGCAGCAATTTCTTGAATGATTGCATCCTTCAACTCCTCCAAATTTCGTGGTTTTTCGTTGCAGAGACAGTTCTTAAGGTACCTCCACAGAAAAAAGTCACATACTGACAATTCGGGTGACCTGGGAGGCCAAGGAACATTGCCAAAGCGTGAGATAATCCGGCCAGGAAACATGCGTCTAAGAACTGTCATTGAAGTGTTTGCGGTGTGCGATGTTGCCCCATCCTGCTGCAACCAAACGCGTTTTAAAGGGATTAGTCAGCTTCTTAGTTCTGGTTTCAAGAATGTTTCAAGCATACGAATGTAACTAACCGAATTAATATTATCTGTGGCCCTGTTCTCTTTAAAAAAAAGTTTCAATAATGCCAACAGAGCCAAGAGCACACCAGACTTATTTCTTCTGAGTGTAGAGGACGCTGGTGTATAAGTTGTGAATGCTGTGGAGCCCAGTTTAAATTAAAATGAGCTTCATCGCTCATCAACAAAATTTCATTTTCATTCGATTCTGTAAGCGAAGTCTTCTCGTACAGCAAAATCAGTTTCCTTAAGTTGTTGGACAATGATCATTTTGTAAGGATGGAATTTTAGTTCTTTATGCAAAATTCGTCTAACCGATTCACGACTGATTCGTAACTCACCAGCATGACGTGTAGCTGACCGTCCTGGTCTTGTGACTGCCGCTTACTTTACTCTTTCAACAATTTCTGGCGTTGTTACTCTGTGTCCTGGGCCAGGATGCTTCTTATCCAGTATGTTTCCAGTTAATCTGAAGTTTTCCACCCATCTGAGGATTGTGTTACTGCTCGGAACAGCTCCATGTCGACCGACATTAAACCTCGCATGGAACAATCGCTGCGTAGCAATAATAGACTCACCACTTTTCACGAAACTGTCATAGACAAACGCTCGACGTTGCAAGTCCTCTTGCTCCATAGTGACTGAGTAAATGAAATGGCGTCTTGTGTGGATCAGAACTATCCCCACCACGACCACCTCCAACCACCGCGCCCTCAGTACTACGCAGTTCAAAACCGTCCGTCTCTCGTGTCACTCTGTATTTCACTGAGTTTCATTTCGGTACATTCACAGCGGCGTATGGCACGCGCGGTTAACAATCGTGCAACACTGCGGAGAGACTTTTTGAACACCTCGTATAGCACATTTTATTATTATTATTATTATTATTATACACACTTCGTGTAAAATTTAAAGGTATGGATCACGTGATGAAATTCGTGGTATAAAAAATAAAATTTCTGGAGTTGTACTCATCATTCCACTGTCTTCGGCAATGGTTTTGAACGAGGAGTTTGAAGACTATACATAACTGCGTAGTGCGTAAGTTAAGTGAGGGGGCATGACTGAAAAGCTTTTTCTATTTAATATCGACTAAGGAAAAAAGGAGAGCAGGAATTAAAATTGGTACATCCAGAATCGATTACAGGTCTCACATTTTAAGGAGAGTTAACTGTACATGGCCCACAGTACGACACTGCAAGGTATGAAACAACTTATTTCTGCTTTAATGGGGCTTTATTTAAAAAGCAAATAGTTTTGTAGATTTGCTACGGCCAGAAGACTGTTGTCGGCAGGCCGATGGCGTTGACGGCGAGTTGGCAAACGACATGGACTGACAACAATAGTGTCGGACGAACAAGGAAGACAACAGTACTAGCCTCACAGCGCGGCCGCCGGCGCCGATCGGCTGGTGTGTGGGGAGCCATCCAGGGCTACCGCTGAGGCGGCGATAGCGGCGCTCGCCGATGCTAGCGGCTGTCATCCAGGTCCATGCGTTCCGGCAGGCTTTCGAACTCGTCGAGCTGGGATACCAGACAAATTTTTTTAAAAAAATGGCCAAATTCCTTAAGCTCATTGGCATTAAATAAAATGCTATGTTTCAAGAAGTGTTAAACATGCCTGCGTGGTCAGCGAGCGTTTTCAAAGCGGAATTAAAGCAATAACAGCCCTCGGTGGCTAAATTAAATCTTTTGACCAAGGTTTCCACACTGTCAGTGCCTTCATCAGAAGTAAAACATTCAAACTGGCCTGCAACATAAGTACAAAAATTATGGGAAAAAGGTTTTTTTTTATATAGGTGTAAGCAATGACTAACAGTACCAGAAAGAATCTGTACTTACGTGTTATGTATAAAATAAATATCAAGCGATAAAGCTTTACTGACAAGATTTTGAAAAAGAATAAGTGGAAGGCAAGCCGCTATGGGCTGCTCACAGACGTCGAGCAACAGGTAGGAACACACAGAGGTGCCCGCGTTAGAAATTGCGGGCAAGTTAACGTTATACTAAGAGTGCACGGTACTTCTAAGCTCTTATGTAGACAAAAAGTTGTCATGTCTGCTGCTGTCAGATAAAACACTGCCTCTTTACTTCATGTGCTAAATAATGTTCATCAGAATATTCATCTGTCTACATTTCAAATGTTCAGTAGGGTTTGTATTTGCGGCTACTAGATGGCACTCTTGGTGTAATGTTCAAGTGCCCGCAATTATTAACTTGGGCGCTTCAGTCTGACGCTACCGGAGCTCGACACATATGAGCTGCCCATAGAGGCTTACCTTCCACGTTTTCTTTTTCAAAATTTTTGTGACTAAAGCTTTATAGCTTGATATTTATTTTACACATGACATGTAAGTAGTGTTTCTTTCTTGCACTGTTAGTGTTTACAGTTGTATATTAAAAAAATCCCATGATTTTTGTGCTTACGTTGTAGGCCTGTTTGAATGTCCTATTTCAGATGAAGGCACTCATAGTAGTCCCGAAACCTAGGCCAAAAGACCTAATTTTTGCGTCTGAGGGGTGTTACTGCTTTAATTTTACGTTTCAAGAATTCATCGTGGCCTTGAAAGAATTACAAGTACAGTTTTGTAACCGTTACTAGGACACCGCCAATATAACATCTATTTTTGACAATTTTCCGTTTCAGTTGAAAGCGCCACTGCGTATGTGTCGATGTAGCAAATCATTTAAAGACAAATTCTTATATTTTAAAAATGTCCAAGATGTGTATACTATTTAACGTAGGAAGAGTTTCCACGAGGTTGCAGAAGTGTTAGAATAATTCGACCAAAATTTGTGTTTGAAAGACATTTTTTCGATTAAAACATTTAAATAACTCATGAGTAAGCGGAAATCTGAGTCGAAAATCTGTACAACTGCTCTGCACTTTTTTTGCCGCCAGTTTGTACCAGATAGGAAGTGTACCTTCAGTACGCCAAAAATAAATAAATAGTTCTGAAAATTTGTTTTATTTGTGTTTAGTGTTATTCAGAGACATGAAACAAAACCAAATCTCATGTAGTGCGACCGTATTGAGATTTCAACGCGTGCGTTCGCAGTTTCACGTCTTCCGCCCTCCAGACAGCGTGTCACGGTGGTTAAGGAATGTGCAGTCAAACTGAGTGCTGTGACTCTCTTGTCAGGGCACAGCTCCTGAACCGAATTAATCACCGCCTCGGCTATAGACGATTAAAAATGAATACTAGTGTACGATACATCAGCCTCATGCGCCTGTTTGATTACGTCACTGCTTGATAGTTACACCGATGCAAATTGCGCGACTGCAATGCGCTATGCCTATTTCTTAGAATATGAACACAAGGGTCACAGGAGACTAAATCAGGAATGGGAAGTTCTCTTCTATTAGAAAATTCCGGAAAACGGATTTCATTAAGGACCTGTAAGTCTCCCGGTCGTTCGGGCGATTTTATAAACTGTTCATCTGGCTGATTTTGAAGCGGACTATTTGTACACAGCACATTTCGGACAACTTATTTCCGAGGTAAACGTATCAACTATAGCAATTTCTATAACCCTGCGTTGACGTGTTCTCTCATTTGCTTTTGTTACATTTCAACAAATCTAAGGCTAACCAAAATGATCTACATAGTTGAAATTAGTAGAATCATTTTAATAAATGCGTTTTTACGAACGTCCAGGACGCTGGGTAACTTGGGTCAGCAACTTCTGTTAATCAACAAACGTAAAATCAGTCCAAGTTGCCAATATTTAATTTTTCATCCGATGACTAGTTTCTGGCCGAGACCTATTTTCAAATCAACATAAAGTCTAAAGTGACATTTCCGAATATGCCAACAAATGTGTAATGTACGTTCATAGTGTGTGTTATCAATATGTGGATTTACATTACACAGTTTGTTGACACGTTCGGAAATGCCATTTTAGAGATTGTTATGTTGATTTGGAAATGGGTCTCTGCCCGAAACTTGTCATCGAATGAAAAATAAAATATTTTCAACTTTGACTGGTTTTTCGTTCTACTGACATTCTTTCTTGTTTCGTGTTTCATTAATTATCTTTATTGTTTCGCTGAGAAACCAAAAAACAGCCAGAAGGAAATTAACAACTAGTCAATAACCAAGAAAGTGGCATTGAACGTAAACAAGCTAATACCATGAATTTCATCTTAAAGAGGCAAAAGAACACTGTTTAGTTAAACGTAGATAGCACTTCTACAGACTACGTAACAAAGGTGCTATTTCTTGGAATGACTATTCATTCTCCGTTGAACTGGTGTGAAAACACAAAGATACCTGCAGGCAGAATATCAACAGCAAGTTATACCCTTAGTGTCCTGTCAACAGTGTGTAACACCCAGCGTCTTTTAGTTACGTGGTATTCACATGTGCATTAAATTCTTAGCCATAGCATTCTCTTCTGGACGGAAACATATGAACGTAATAATTTTCAAAGTACAGAAAATGGGAATAACGATAATAAGCAAGAAAGGTTACAAATTAGTCGAGCTCATCGTAAAGCTCTGTTCAAAACACTGCACAGTGTGAGTGCACATGAGCATCAGTTATGCGCATCATAAATGACATTGATATCTACCGCACAAACAGCTCTGCCCACGATAATGGAACAAGATCTTTACTTAACTTCCATTTTACAACGGTGAATAAATTCAAAATAGCATTTCCTACAAAGTGTTGAAACTTTACACAGGGGTAAAGATGTTTCTACATCCAAATTATTTAAAAATGCAGTTAAGAAGTACTTGTTAAGCAATAAATTCTATACATTGATAGATTACTTAGATAACAAATGAACAGTAACAATGAAACTCAAGCCTCTCTCATTCCTTGTAACACTTTCACATTATATTGTCAGCTTTTTTTGGGAAAACCCCCAAAAGTTATGCAATGTATAATACGAACAATTTATTTATTTAACCTGGGAAGATTAGTGCCATAAGGCCCACTCTTACATCTAACCAGGCATTCTACTTGTTTTACTTTCATATGTTTTAGAAGGCATGTTAAACTACATCTAGTACAAAAGTAAAATAAGCAGTTACAAAGGCACACTTGGAAAAATACATACATATACAGTTTTTATACGTAGATAAGTACTGCCATAATTAGACATTTTGAAAGAGACAGATTTTTGGTAGGAGTGCTAGCAGCAGGGTGTATGAGGGAGACTGATGGTGAAGGGAGGAGAAGAATAGAGACATGATGACATGATGAAACACAATTAAGGAAATATAAAGGAAAGGAAGATTGTGTAGCCAACAGAGAGATGAAAAGGAAAAAGAGGGAGGAGAAAGATACCAGACTCTAATGTGTGTGAAATCTTAAGGGACTTAACTGCTAAGGTCATAACTCCCTAAGCTTGCACACTACTTAACCTAAATTATCCTAAGGACAAACTCACACCCCATGCCCGAGGAAGGACTCGAACCTCCGCCGGGACCACCCGCACAGTCCATGACTAGGACACTCTAGCTTTGGTATTTGACAGAGAGGAGGACTGGCCTTGTACATTAATTTTGTGGAAAACGTTATGAGGATGATAGTAGGAAATGCTTCAACTTCTTAAAAGCAGCAGGGCATTGAATTTTGCGCAAGGTATGGGTCAGTTTGTTCCAGAGATGGACAGCAGTAACTGAGAAGGAGTTTGCAAAAGTTTTTGTTTCGTGAGTGGGCACAGTTAGGTTACCAAATAACCTCGTGTTTCGATTATGATAGCATGAAAGGTGTTTAATCTCTGAAGCAAGGTGCTCGAGTGCTTGTGCAACGCGGAGTCTTTCTGAGCAATATCTCAATCTTATAGATGTGTGCCGACTCAGTTTTTTGGGCAAGCAAATGGGAAGCTGTGTTACAGTAAATTGTCCAGATGTTAGCTGGTAGTGTGTTTAGTATTACGAAATGTGTGAGCAATGAGCGGGAGTCAGGAACGATTAGACAGTGTAGCATTCGCCTTTTACATTATTAAATAACTTTTTAACATTATTGTGCACTAAAAGTAAAGAGACTGTCATATTCTGGAGGGCAATGGCTCCAATCTTTATCCAGCCGTTCTCATTTAGATGTTCTGTGGTTTCTCTGTATTACGTCAGGAAAATGCTGCGACGGTTCCCATTATAAAGCCACAGCCGACTACCTTTCCCGTCCTTGTCATACTAGACCTCTAAATACGTACATGTGAGCTACTTTCATTTTGGGGTTCTTAAACTATAATACGAAGGCAATGTCCAATATGATTTTGAAAAAGATCAGCAGATTAATAAAACTACTTACTACTACTACTTCTCCTGCTTCTACATTTCAAGTTCTTCCTAAAATATTGGGATATTTTTCTATGCACGCTTATCCTTAATCACATTGTATTAGGTAATATATAATATTTAATTATTCGTGAAAACCAAAAGTGCTGCTATGTAGAAATAGTCAGTGATGTATTGAATCACAGTTTAAGACATATTCATCGAGAGAGATTCCTCAACTGTTTTGATATTTGAAATTTATTGCTTATTATGGACACTATGGGTTACAGACGCAACTAAATGTATCGGAAGAAGATCTACTTTATAGAAACTATTCATATCATAAGAATAAATGTGCAACTTCGTTGGTGTCGACAGTCACGCATCTGATTTCGGAATATAGGAGCAAAAATTACTGTCGACTCACGTTCGTTTTGTAATAAATAAGACAAAGAGAAGGTAATATTTAATGGCAACCTGACTGAAGCATGAAATCTATGGCTAGCTCGAAAGGAGTTGTGGAATCATGTGGATGCAAATGTACTACAGATGCATTTCGGAACTCATTGAAATGTTTTCTGTGAACTTAAAAGTATAGTAAATACGCTGGGTAGTTCAAACCTGCGGGGTGATGGGGTTTGCTTTTGGGCTGGCTGCCAATTAAAATTCACCTATCTCAGAACGGCGTCTGCTCGATGTCCCTTCACTCGGCAACGTAGATACAAGATGATGTAAAAGCAGCGTTGATAAAAAACATCATCTAATATCTACAATTACTGAGGCTGCGCAACTCTAGTAATGAAATGAAGTTCTGTAGAAAAATACTGTCATTCAATTTTACCAGACAGTAAGAAAGCGGATTGGCTTCTGGAAAATAAGTTCCAAAATATCAACAAAAAAAAAAATTTTAAATTTTGTCCATAATAGCCAAAGAAAATCTACTATATAGTCCACATTTAAACTGTTTGCTATTACCTTCCGGTCCGTGATTCATACATACATTGTACACGCACAACAGCCAGAAATCTGTCCTAACCCAACACGAAATTAACCCACGTTCTCACAGTCATTAATTCCACCACTAACATGAGTTATTACATTCGGTCCTTATTGTGGATTTCTAAAAAAGAAACCCTTCGCCCAAAATGCTCAGTGGCTGAATACTGAAACATGCCACGCGGATACTATGAAGGCCAATATTTCACACGCGAATGTCTGTCCAACAGACTTAGTCAGAATCTCTGAAATGTCACCAAGCAGTCCTCAACAGCAACTGCTATCGACTTAGCTCACCAATATCTCCAACACTAAGAAATTCTTCACCTTACACATTATTTTTACTGGCACTAGTAACATGACCATCCGCGTTCAAAGCTAGCGAGCGACTCCCTTCTTACAGCCTCACTCCCAATATAACTATTAGGTAACGAGTGGGAACCGCCTCAATTCTGACTGGTTACCATACTCGCTGATAACCAGAATGCTGTCTCATGACCATACCCTCGCCCAAACTGGCCTGCAGCAATCCTTATGTCATTCTGATATAAATATTAAAGTAATGATGAAATGAACGGAAACTAAAGACAATAATTCTGTAAATATTATTTAGATACAGAGTTTATTCCAGCTTACTTTCAGGCTGCTCTGTTACAACATCAATCACATCTAGACATACGTCATCGGCAAAGTGTATCAATTCCTTCGGATCATTTTGTCACGACAGGCCTGTGTACTATTGCTGGTTACTTAAAACAGTATATAATGCAACATTTACATTTAACAAATGTCCGACATACACAGTCTCATTTACTCACATTTATTCCCTCAACAATAGTAGATAGAAATAATAATTTTGCCTAATTTTTGTATTACAAAAACTGTAAGTAGGCTGTATATGAAAATCACTGACTGTGCTGTGTGCAGTCTGTGACTGGTTTGCATTGTTGGAATTTGGTATTGTAGTGTTGGTCAGTTGGATGACAGTAGCGCGTAACGCTGCGCAGTTGGAGGTGAGCCGCCAGCAGTGGTGGATGTGGGGAGAGAACTGGCGGAGTTTTGAGAGCGGATGACCTGGACGTGTGTCCATCAGAGACAGTAAATTGGATGTCATGAACTGCTATATATATTATGGCTTTTGAGCACTATTAAGGTGAAACTTCCTGGCAGATTAAAACTGTGTGCCCGACCAAGACTCGAACTCGGGACCTTTGCCTTTCGAGGGCAAGTGCTCTACCATCTGAGCAACCGTAGCACGACTCACGCCCTGTACTCACAGCTTTACTTCTGCCAGTACCTCGTCTCCTACCTTACAAACTTTACAGAAGCTCTCCTGCGAAAAGGTGTGAGTACCGGTCGTGAGTCGTGCTACAGTAGCTCAGATGGTAGAGCACTTGCCCGCGAAAGGCAAAGGTCCTGAGTTCGAGTCTCGGTAGGGCACATCGTTTTAATCTGCCAGGAAGTTTCATATCAGCGCACACTACGCTGCAGAGTGATAATCTCATTTTGGAAACTATTAAGGTGAATACATTGTTTGTTCTCTATCAAAATCTTTCATTTGATAACTATGCCTATTAGTAGTTAGTGCCTTCAGTTGTTTGAATCTTTTATTTAGCTGGCAGTAGTAGCGCTCGCTGTATTTCAGTAGTTCGAGTAACGAAGATTTTGGTGAGGTAAGTAATGTGTGAAACGTATACGTTAATGTAAGTCAGGGCCATTTTTCTGTAGGGATTGTTGAAAGTCAGACTGCGTTGCGCTAAAAAATATTGTGTGTCAGTTTAGTGTTGATCAGAATAGGTAAAGAGCGAAATGTCTGAGTACGTTCAGTTTTTGTTTGAAAATAAAATAGATTAAAGAGTTTTATCAGCACAGTAATTCATAAATTTTTCTAAGGGAACGTTTCAAAACTAAAAATAATTAAATTTTTAATATGAAAATCTTTAATCTGCACACTGAGGGTTCTGTTTATGCTTTTTTTTTTAATTATACCAAAAGATAAACTACTATATTCCGAAACTATGTTACTTACAATGTTGAAATTTTTATACAGTCTTCTCCGGAATAACAAAAGTAGTGCACCGATTTTGAAAAAAAAAAAGAAACGTTCGCTCGGAACAACTTGCATCGCTACAAACAGTTCTGATTTCAACAAAACCTTTTTCACAATTTTTGTGTATTACTGACTCAGCTAAGTGGAATAGCTAGTGCACGAGTTTGATAGTGCACATTTCACTTAGGCACATCATTAGGAATGCTACTACTATGAAATGCGTACCTCGGGCATAAACCTATCCGCCAACAGAGTTAAGATCGAGTCCAATATCAAACTATTTAGACGGAAAACTAAAACAGGCGTAGGGCTTTACGAACTGACATGCCAAAACAAACGGTAAAATTCAAATGCATTGTACGTCGTGTTTTAGATACGCAGAAAGGCAGGTTTTCAGAAAGTAATCCATAAATAAATAAAAGTCCTGTTACATCAGACATAATATTACTGCCACGGTTCCTTGCGTCAATGTTTGTGTGTTCATGAAATTGTAGGCACAACGTCGCTGGGCAGCCAGCACAGTACTCCAGGGAATGTACGCCTACGAGGTAAGCCTTTCACGTCTCACTGTGTACGTCCAACAATTTTTTTCTCCTCTAAACAGGCTGTTACTTTCAGAGTGGCGTCTTTATACGCCCCCCGCGGAAGCCCGGTCTCTTAAAAGCGTCTTTATTAATATTCTCGGGGCACACGCAGCCAAGCTGTAGAAACAGGCGCCATTGTTTCTGCCTGTGGCTGTTTCTTTCTTTCTCTCTCTCTCCCTCTCTCTCTCTCTCTCTCTCTCTCTCTGCTGCTTCTAATGGAGCGCAGTCTGCGTTCGCCGTGCCTTGGCAGGGATAAGTCTTAAAAGAAGGAAAGTAGCTGTCTCAGACCCGCTCCCCTGCTGTAACCCGTCACTCTTAGATGCAGGTGCAACAACGCTATTCTGACAGAGAGAGATTTAATAACGCTTTCTCTGGTTGTCATTGCTTAACAGGTACTGAATATACAAACACGCATAGAATATAACAAACGTTTTTCAAATAAGTATTTCTGTTATCAGTATACAAAAATTTGACTTTTCATGGTCCGGGTTCACAGTCATGTAAATTTTTTTAAATCACTAAATGACATCGTAGCCCCATTGACTGAAGATTTTTTTTATTTCGCAACTGCACTTGGTTCTTCATTTGTTTCGTATTCTTTTAACTTTGAAGTATCACTTGATAGTGCCCTAAATACAAAACTGTTAAGGCTTTCGTGGCCACATAGGACTGACAATGGAGGGTGAAGCTTTGACAATGCCAAGTACTCAAGCTGGCGGGCTCGTGGCGGTGGGGGCAGGCACAGGTACATGCACAAGCACCTGTAGCCTCATGAATGCTGAATAAATTCTCAACAACCAAGATCGCTAAAATTATTTATTCATATATATGACCGGTTTCGGCTTTTCTCTGTAAAGTTGTTAAGTGGTAATGAATGTGAGTAGTGTGTATGTACATAGCGATTACTTTAAAATGGACATACCGATGTCTAGTGCAGTTCACGATACAAACCTGGACATATATCGTATGGCACCACTTACTGTACTGGTGGAGATCATGTAATGATGTAAATATAGATCCGAAGAAGGCAATAGAGAACTGCCGGAAGCCGTCACCTGTATGAATAAATGATTTTAACGGTCTTGGCAGTTGAGAATTTAATCTGTGTTTATACAAAGAGTGTAAGATAGTTTTATGAACATTTCCACAACTCAGATTTACAATCAAATTACCGCTCCAATATACTTAACTTTGAGCCCTGAAACTACTCCTGACATAACTGCTTTCTAGCATGGTAGCTCAGTATCACATCAGTGGTAAACAAATAAATGTATTAAACACACTCACTCGCTTCTAACAATTTTAATTTTCACTCTCAGAGATTAGCAGCACTTCTTCGTAAAAACTGACTGTGTAATTTGTGTTCCCGAGTAAAATGCTTAAAAATTAGTGCTTGAAATGCGTAACTCATTGATAATTATAATTATTTAAGCGACCGCTATGCGTGAAAACGAAGTTTATTTCAGAGTTTATTATCATGCTAACGTCATATTCCTTGAAGCAGCTGTGACGTTAAATTTTGCAGTATTCCTGAATAGTGTAGCGTGAATTTTGACTGTGGTCACACAAAATTTCTACCGAAGGTGTACGTTCTTTTGGAGTAGCGTCTTATTCTCATCTAAATTTTCTCAAAACCCATTTCTCAAGCACGTGTGTAACCCTATACTATCATGCAATATACCATCAGAGGTTGAGTGTTCAACTATTTGTTGCAATACTCTTCTGTTTACTTTTCCTTGTATTCTTACAATCTGATGGGTGAAATTAGAAGAGTTCCTATCTCTAGATATATAATGTTTGAGAGTTTTCGCAAAGATCAATTATATTTTTTTGTCACACGAAACTGTAAATCGGGCATCATTAATAGTTTACGTGATAATCAATGTTCAAAAAAATTGCTGATGTCCACCTATACGATATCGTTATAAGATTTCGTTACAGTCCCATAGACCGTTAACGAGTTTTGCATCACTTTTTCCTCCAAAAGATTTCCTTTGATGCACAGTAGAACAGTAAATAAGTGCAGGAAGAAAATTTTGTTACAAGACGGCTAAGTGGTGTGTGTCTGCCGGTTATGCAGTGGTGTCGTAACTGTGTGGCAGTCTCAGCGGAGAATTGGTAAGGCGATATTCTTCTGCCCCAGGGCATGTGATGTAGACGCCCAGGGCCTAATCTCAACAGGTTACAGTCGGGCAGATCGATTTTTCATCCACTTAACATACAGAAATGAGCTACTTATAAAAGAGTGCGACATAAATTTTCTGCCACTGGCACTATTTGTTATACTGCTGAGATTACGGAACAAGAGTAAGTGCAAAAGCCACAAACTGTAGATATTTATACAGGGGTTGTTGTTCTTCAGCGCATAGCTAAGAAAAAATAGAAAAAGATTTTAATTTATCAATGTTCAGTTAGTGTAGAAGATCCTTATTGTCCACTGAAGATGGATATAAGGCGTCAAAAGGCGTCGTGATTGAGTGCGTGTATTACACAATGAGCACAGAACGTTTTTTTTTTTTTTAAAACGTGATGAAGATAAAAAAAATCGTTTTACGATATCCTGAACAATATTACCAAAACTCAGCCTTAACATTGTGCCTCATGCACACGGAATGAACTGTTAACATCGGTTTTATATTACTGCTATATTCCCTTCATGCATGTAGCTCGTACCATGGAATTTTAGCATACACTGTAATAGCTCACGAAAACGATGTACATACTACAGTATATCTTAGGTCTGGCAAACGAATGCAGAGCTACTTATGGGGCGGTAACTGCTTCTCCACCGAACCTCCCACTTCATACCTGTCTTCGTATCTTTACATTCAGCGTCTCAATTAAGAGATCTTTTTATTCTTAAGTAACACAAATTTGTTACCAGAGAGAAGATTGTTGTCTTTTGGTACTAGGTAACTGAACATGCAACTAAAAATACACATAGAACAAAGAAAAACAAGGAGAAAAAGCTTGTTCTATTTATGCTTATATGAGTGTCGCTCGATAGTTAAACAGAGAAACATATGTACTGAAAGCAACGCCTACTGAAGGGAACCAAAAACTTTGTAATTTTAGCTGGCATTCAAGCGAAGACTGCTAGTCATTTGTTTGATTAATATTTTTTTGAAAGTGACTTCTAAGTTCTTACAAGGGCTCCGCGCTTACTTTTCATTACCGATATCTAGCCAAGGCTTGGCCAGAAATGAAAGTGATAGGAGTGCGAAATCCATATTACCATGTGTTTAGAGAAATAAACATTTTTTGCGCTTGTCAGGCGAGTTATTAGAGATTTGCGTTAGCGTAGTTTCCAGGCAGCGGTCGGCGCAGTGGAAAAAGGCCAGGAAGCCGATCTCAGAGTCGTGGGGTCGAATCCTCAGGCAGAAACCTTATTTACAACTTTTTACGTTACTTACACGACAAACAGAGGTATTGTATTTATGGATATTTTCATGAAAGACGTAAAAAGAAAAGACAATGGAAGATATGAGATTGTAAATAAATTTACGGAAAATCGTTATCAGGTTGATACAAAAACTTCTTTTACAGGATGGGATACTGTTATTATTTCACAGCTGATGATTTACAATTTCTGGAGTAATATTGATCGTAAGAACGGGGTAAGCAGTAATTATCTCGGCGTCTTGCACAGATTAAGAACAATTACATGGTTGTTTTAAGGATTATATAGAGTAACAAACTAGATTTACATTCAATAAGATTCACAGCAGCGCACAGTTCGGTCTCAAGCCAAGCCTAACGCGTCATTTTGCCAAATATGCATAGCTGCCAATGAAAAATGGAATGTATTTTTACGCTGGAATGTGGTTTATTTTTTTCTCTCTCAGTGAGACATGAGTAGCTTTGAAGCTTTTTAATCAAATTCTTTACCTGGAGAGAAATGTACACATCGCCGGGTTGTACTAGTGAAATGCATTTAGAGGAATCACTTTAAAACTGCACGATGGCTGACTTCCTACGTCTTGAGAAATCTCATCATACAATTTTGGGTTTTTATATCTTCAGCAGGAATCAGTTAACTGAAAAAAATGTTCTTCTGCACTTAGGGATTTATTACATCGATCAAAATTTATTTTATAACGCTATTTTGACGAAGTAATGATGACCATGTTACTTCGTTCGTATTTCGGTTTGTTTCCAGTATAAGTAATGTAAAAATTGTAAATAAACATTTTTGGTTAGAAATTCGACCCCGGTATCCTGGGATATCGCTGCTGCAAGCTCTGGCTGAAAACTACGATACGTAAACGACAGATGGGTCTCCAGACGCGTGAAAATTGCTGTTTTTCTAAATATTTAACCCATTCGGTGTTCCCACCTCTGTTAGTTTCTTTTTTTGTCAAGCCCTGCATATTCCACAAATTTGCACGAAACCGGTGATAGGAGTTAGTTACTATGGGATGTGTGCTTATTTGAAAAACAGTACCGTGTGGAGAGTTTTACTTTCGGAAAGTGTGCAAGTGCCAGAAACATTCTCTGATGAACTAAAAATATGTTAGTAGTTGCACGAACCCTGAGAAGTTTCTGCGTGTGTCTGAATAATTTTAAACCTGGTTGCAAAAGCTAGCGAGCAAATTAAGCTCCGGGCATTGCATGTTTGTGCTAACACTCACTGCTTAAACACGAAAAAATTTCTGAATAGTGTCTAGTAAGTGTTGACACATATCATTTGCTCACTCGAAACAAACGGGAATACTGTAGGACTTGTGCAAGGTACTTTCGCAAAGAGATCAACGTTCATCAGAAAGGACAGATTTAACATCTGCGAAGAGCTCAAAGAGAGTTTTAGTACCGACAATAATGAATTTTGGTAAGGGATTTTTAACGGTAAGAAAACTTGGATACAACGTTTTCAACTAGTGTCACGGCATGTACTGTAAACAAAACGCAGTCGTCGTCTTGTTATCTTAATCGTATTTTGGAATCCCTACAGTTCCATTGTTTCTCTGGAGGAGGAATGCACTATGAACATCCTGTACCACTCAGGCATGACTGAACGAAGCAAAGCCCATGCTAGAGAGGAAATGCCCGGCATGGCGGAGGAAAGACATTCTTCTACTTCAAGATAACTGCCGACCTCATAAAGCACAATTGACTCTGGAAGCTCTCGATAGTGGATTTGTAGTTGCTACGTCATCCTCTTTACGTATCTGATCTTGGTTCTTAGGATTTTTGTCTCTTTGGTATTTTTCTTTTTTTTTAATAAGCAACTCCTCCACGAAAATGATGAGTTTAAGAGAGAGAAACCAAATGGTCTTAGACAGCCACGTAAAACATTATTCGATAAGGTGGTACGAAGACTCGTAAAAATATTAGACAACAGCTTACACGTTACTGGAGATTACGTGGAAAATTAGACAAAAATTATATTTAATTTCATATTTTTGCTGCACACTTATTTGGTTAGTAAGTTATTGTATGGCCATCGTAGTAAGGAAAATGTTCAATAAGTACGAAAAAAAGTCAGTTACGATTTCATTTGAAGCTCTATGCGTTTTGTCAGTTAAACTGTCATTATGAATGGCTCATGGTTCCTAACGGAAGGATCAAGTGGTTATGATGGAGTGCCTAGCAGAATATTAAAGTACTGTGCTGCATATGTCAGCCCTATATTTAGCCATATGTACAATTCGGCTTTAGAAGTCGTTTAACAACTGAAAATGGTACATCCTCTTTTCTGTGTCAGGAATGAATGGGTAAAACAAAAGATTTCGAACGCTAGGTATACTTTTTGATTTAACTAAGACGTTTGGTTGTGTTGATCACAAAATATTGCTCCAGAAGTTGGACCTTTACAGAATACGGGGAGTAGCTCACAATTGGTTCACCTCCTACTTTAGCAACAGACAGCAAAAGATTCACAATGTTGAGAATGGCTGTGATGTGGGGTCTGAATGGGGTGCGATCAAGTGGTTGGGGGGGGGGGGGGGGGGAGATCGGTGTTGGCGCCACTCCTGTTCCTTATTTATATAAATGATATGCGCTCTAGTATTAGGGGTAACTCTAAAACATTTCTTTTTGCTGATGACACTAGCTTCGCAGTAAAGGATGTTGTGTATAACGTTGGTTCGCTTTCAAATAGTGCAATTCATGACCTAAGTTCAGGGCTTGTAGAAAATAAACTAATGCTAAATCACAGTAAGACTCAGTTTTTACAGTTTCTAACACAGAATTCAACAACACCTGACGTTTTAATTTCACAGAATAGGCACATGATTAGTGAAACTGAACAGTTCAAATTTCTAGGTATTCAGATATATAGTAAACTGTCATGGAAAGCCCACGTTCAGGATCTTGTCCAAAGACTTAATGCTGCCGTTTTTACTATTCGAACGGTATCTGAAGTGAGTGATCCTTCGAGCCGAAAATAAGTCTACTTTGCTTATTTTCATTCGCTTATGTTGTATGGTATTATGTTTTAGGGTGACTCTTAGCATTCTGAAAGGATATTTTTGGCTCACAAACGGGTGGTTCGTGTAATAAGTGGCGCAAGTTCACGACCCTCTTGTCGACCCCTGTTCAAGAGTCTGGGTATTTTGACATTGGCCTCTTAATATATATATATTCCTTACTGTCATTTCTTCTAAACAATATTAGCTTATTCCCAAGAACAGGCTGCTTTCACTCAGTTAATACTCGGCAGAAATCAAACCAGCATTTGGATCGGACTTCCCTAACTCTTGCGCAGAAAGGTGTGCAGTGTACTGCTGCGTCCATTTTCAATAAGCTACCACTCGGATTCAAAAATCTTAGCAGTAACCCAAGCGCTTTCAAATCTAAAAACCGAAACTGAAGAGTTTCCTCATGGGTCACTCCTATTCTGTCGAGGATTCGTGTTATATTGTTGATTGCGTTTACTTAAACTTATGCATTCACTTTTTTTTGGTTCATAAACATTTTATTTTTATCTCTTGTTACTTTTGTGTTGCAATTTCATGTACTGACACGTTCCTTGACATTGGAGATTTGCTCCTCAATTTGGTCCTAAGGAACTTGAAGTGTAAATAAGTAAATCTCGTTCTGTCGTTGGTGACTCAGGATTCGAATGCGAGAGTCCACTTGGCACCCACACGTGGGACAAGTGTGTAGCATGGCGTAAGAGGGGTTCGTCGTAAACGTGTGTCTACACACTTGGTTCGTGGCTAAGTTGTTGATTTACGCGCCGTCGTGGAATTTGCTTGACGTGTTTTCTTCATTTGCTGCGGTCTTCAACCAGCTCCTCGCATTTGTCGCAGACAGTATTAAATGTGTGCATATGGGGCTTGCGCACAGTCTTTAAAGCGCTTTGCAGATCTTTCAATCGGTTTCTTGGCAAGTTACACCTCACTAAGTAGCGTGTATCAAGGAAGACGTGTATGAGGGAAGACGAGAGTGCTCCGTACGGTACGGGATCAGTGTCCCAGCCATCGCAGTGAAATTCAGGTCCATCTCATTTGTCACATAGACCCTTTAGGTTATCACTATAATGTTTCTTAAACACCGCAGATAGGAGGTGTTAAGCTTACGTAGTTGAGCATACATGATATCCATGTTTCAGCACTATAAAAGAGGCTATTTGGTAGACGAGCAGTTTTTGGTCACCTTAAGGTATTTGTTGTTACAAAGTTTTGCAGCGCTTCTCAGGAAACACTGCCTTAACGTGCTAATGCCCACGCAGGCGAGAGGTTTGCACGTCTCCGTGATGCGGAGGTTAGCGTGGCCTCAGCAGGGGGAGACATTAACTAGTGAGACAGCATTTGCCAAGAGAGATTTCGAGTAAGCCGAGAGTGACTCTCATACCAGAGTCTCCTGCATGTGAGTGGACTCTCGGAAATACAACTTATTCAGAGATATAAGGTCAAACGCTTCTGATGAGGAACAATATGAATCTTGCTGTTGTTCGTTTCAATCGCAACAATTTAAGCTGTCCTCTTAAATTCCTTCCTAATCACAACCTCGGAAATCGCAACGTATTCCGGAAAAACCGCCAAATACTTGTGACAGGCAAGAATAAAGATGTTATTGGTCGTCCCATAATCTGTTATAAACACGAAATGAAGAAAAAAGAAAAAGAAATTAGCGTTCAGAAGGACACTAAGTTCGTTTGTTCGACTCCGTGACTCAGTTACCCTAGCCAAAAAATCACAACATAAACAATCAACTTTCAGTATTTTTATCTTTCATCTCAGGATCTGCTGAATGGTTTCGTCGCTGATGTGCCATTAATAGGCATGTTTGTGACATGTCTTCAATGTACCATTGCGTTGAAGTGTCATACTGTCATGACACCCAGGCTGAAATACAAAATCAATTAAACACGACGAAATCTATATGACGTCTCCAAAGTTATCGACTGTACACTAGCTTCCAGAGCATATTATTCTGACGTCAGTTCCGAGTAAGTGTGTGTTAAACGAGTGCACTCCCCGACGGGTACACTCAAGACGGTCGAGACTCAATGGAGGAGACAAACAACGTCCTGTCCTGACTTTTTCCTTTTCTTTCGAAGGTATTGACTTTGTCAGTTTAAGATACGAAAAACATCGTATACTTTTCGCAGAATACTAGGGACCATTTGATGAACAGAGAAAAGCTTAATCTATTTCCTACAATAGAATCCAACACTAAAAGACGCAACATACGATGATGAACATCTCGTATTCTAGTGCAACAAATCCATAGTGTCTGCAACTAAAATGTTTGTGTAAGAGATGCATTCCACCTAATTACCATTATTTAACAAACAATCCGCTTAGTGGATAAGTGAAAAACCTTCCGGATTATATTTTTCCTTCATTTTTAATTAACGGTCGCAGCCTCAGAGCACAGTCGATAGTGGATGAAATAGATTAGTTGTGGTAGGCGAACCAAACACATTCTTGCCGACATCATAGAGTACGATATGGGATGGAAGTCGTCACGACCTTGAAAATGTGTAGCAGTAAGTGGCCCGTGTGATGTGGTCGAGCAACTGGTGGCTTTTAAGGGCTATCCAAGAGCAATGGTTCCATCTGATCAAAGTCTGAGCAACACCTCAGAAGACGAGGTGCTCTAGAAACATTTAAGCAATTTGTTTTGGTTATATGTTTCCCTGAGCTTAGTTTGGTCATAGCTGTAATCCCCTCCCCTCCACAAAAGAAGAAGAACTACTCAGTCAAGTCACATTAAACAGACCATCGCTTATGTTCGATGTCAACGTACAATAACCAGGTGGCAGGTGGCTTCACTAGCTGTGGACCGTATATAAAGCGTATCGGGGGTATGCGGAATACACTGCAGCCGTTGTTGTAATGGAGAAAGGAATCGATGAATGTGATTGCCGAAATGGGAGGATCACTGATTTCGGTCCAAGGGCGGAAGCATTTCCTAAGTGGCTAGGTTTATAAACAGTGGCTCTGGCATACCGCGCATGGCAAAATGATGCCATCAAAAACCGATGCAAGGCAACTGTTGTGCACTGTGGGCCATAGGCTACAGGGGTGAACGACGGTAGTGGAGATGTGTATCGGCGAATAAACGTGTAGCAGTTGAGCAAGTGACCAGCTTAATGAACGACCGAGCTACCAACAGTTTGTCCCAAACGACTGTTCCCCGAACGTAGCTGTGTATATGCCTCCAGAGGAGAACCCTTGTTCACGCACCCATGCTGACTGCTGTTCATCGGTGATGACGGTTGAAAATTGGACGGCAGTATCGCAATTGGACGTCCACTGAGTAGCGACAGGTGTCCTTTTCTAATGAATCTTTTATACTCCATCGTAGAGGTGCTCGTTGGTGTTTATGATCGTGCAAAGACGGTCGTAAGGGCCGCGCGATGGTCAACGCAGGAATGTGTGTATCCGTGGGGACCATTCAGTTTCTTTTTCCCTTGGCACGATGGCATCTACCAGCAGGACAACGCAATGTGTCGCACGGCTTTCAGTGTACGTGCGTGATCTGAAGAGCACCGGGATGACTCTGCCACAGTCTTGTGGTCAACAAACGCCTCGGATGTAACCAGTCGCAAATGTGCGAGACCACCTAGATCGGGCTATTCGCGCCATGCATCGTCCACAGAAAACGGGTCACTGCACTAGAGTCGACATGATATCACATCCCTGTCGGTACCTTTCAGTATCTCACTGAATTTCTACCTGGACGTCCGCGCTGCAAAAAGTGGTTATGCAGACTTCTGACAGTGATTCATTAATGTGACTTTACCGTATACAACTGCAGAGGGGCTCAGCTGGGGAGAGATTCGTTGTTTGAATTATATCTGCCTTTCCGACGTTCAGAGACTCTAAAAATTACAGTAACATGTTGTTAAAACTTTATTTCCTTACTTGTATGCTTTCTCTTGGCTTTTCCAGAAAGGAGCGCACTTTTCTGTAGTAACACGGATTTTCTTTGACGCCCGATGCGTCTGTTGGGCATAGGAGTTTTCTCCAGTCCGAGCCGACGTTTATTCAATTTAATAACAGACAAGTTAAATGTACTACGTTGCTTTGATTTTGTTTAGAACTAGAGACTCTTCCTGCCTTCGCTCGGGCAGTACCAACTGTCCATGGCTGGACGACTTTCCTGGCACTGGCGTAGCGGTGATTTTGTTTACAGGGCTGAAATGATGCTAACAAGGGTGGATAACAAGTGTCAGCACGCAAGGCTGTGAGCTGGAAGAGTTAACCTAACAACACCAACATCACAGTTTGAATTATGAGACAAATTTATTTATGAAACTTTTATCAATTACCGTACGACATGAATTAAGCCAATTTCTTCTTTTGAAACAGCTAAGAAAGAAGGACGATGGTACAGACTCACATCGTACCATTTACGAAATGATCCACAACACACAATTAAAATAGTGATAATTCAGAATCGGTTTCCCTATCATGGAAACTGACCGTAATTTTACTACTAACGGTAATCCCAAATAAGGTCAAATATTTATCAAAAGGCTGCACCATTGACGGAATTACTTGTCATTCAACGTAAAATTAACCACATGAAATCCCCCCAGAATTATTCAAATAAATTCGTGTTTAAGAGGAATTCGCCTCAGCACCGACTAGATCATTAATTACCAAGTGTAGCTTAGTCAAGATGAAGATACTTCATGCAATTTAAATAAAATGTGTCTACGCCAAAATAAATGCGCAGAAATGGTCACCAATATTTCAAATTATTGAGGATAACTTGCCCAAAATTGTTGATAACAATTTAAGTAAAATTACTGTTTAAGAAAAATGCGCCACCGCGATGATTAGAATAATTTCTTCATAACATTTTAAATGAAATAGTAGTTAAGAAAAAGACAACACAGCTTTCACTAAATCATTAATTAAGCTTGACCTGACCAAATTTCAGTAGTGACAGCCATAAAATTAAGGTCAGTTATGTTTAAGAAGTAAGACACGGCAGTCACCCAGATTATTAGGTACAGTTTTACAGCTCCGGCCTTCAGCAATTATCAGACCGACATGCGACCGCTTGGCCGTTTCAAACACAGGCAGCTCGGTCGCCACGGCAGGACAGCGGGAACTGCCGGAAACGCTTACCCGTCAACTGGACGATGACACACCGACAGATGTGTGTAACTACAACTACAACTATGATTCTAAACCAACAATTTATTGATTAAAAATCCAAACAATTTAAAGTGGGGAATAAAGAGAAATTCAGTTCAGAGAAAGTGACAATCATTGTCCTAAAGGTTGGCACGATCATTTCCTATATACATTAGCAATCTTTACAATTAAAGCTACAAGAGGTGCAAAAATTCAAACGACAAACCAGGCAATAAATTCGTTCACAAATGTTAATAAAGGCCATAAAACTTAGCAGTAAAATAACAGTTTAGCAATGAAATAACAGCCTTATAAAGACACTGTAAGCAGCCTAACAGTCACGATCATATAACATTTTTACTACAAATATCTACTGACGGCCTTGGGAGAGCCAGTCATGACAAAACTCTACCAGCTGGTGAGCAAGATGTATGAGACAGGCGAAATACCCTCAGACTTCAAGAAGAATATAATAATTCCAATCCCAAAGAAAGCAGGTGCTGACAGATGTGAAAATTACCGAACTATCAGTTTAATAAGTCACAGCTGCAAAATACTAACGCGAATTCTTTACAGACGAATGGAAAAACTGGTAGATGCGGACCTCGGGGAGGATCAGTTTGGATTCCGTCGAAATGTTGGAACACGTGAGGCAATACTGACCTGACGACTTATCTTAGAAGAAAGATTAAGGAAAGGCAAACCTACGTTTCTAGCATTTGTAGACTTAGAGAAAGCTTTTGACAATGTTGACTGGAATACTCTTTTTCAAATTCTAAAGGTTGCAGGGGTAAAATACAGGGAGCGAAAGGCTATTTACAATTTGTACAGAAACCAGATGGCAGTCATAAAAGTCGAGGGGCATGAAAGGGAAGCAGTGGTTGGGAAAGGAGTGAGACAGGGTAGTAGCCTCTCCCCGATGTTATTCAATCTGTATATTGAGCAAGCAGTAAAGGAAACAAAAGAAAAATTTGGAGTAGGTATTAAAATTCATGGAGACGAAGTAAAAACTTTGAGGTTCGCCGATGACATTGTAATTCTGTCAGAGACGGCAAAGGACTTGGAAGAGCAGTTGAACGGAATGGACAGTGCCTTGAAAGGAGGATATAAGATGAACATCAACAAAAGCAAAACGAGGATAATGGAATGTAGTCAAATTAAATCGGGTGATGCTGAGGGAATTTGATTAGGAAATGAGACACTTCAAGCAGTAAAGGAGTTTTGCTATTTAGGAAGTAAAATAACTGATGATGGTCGAAGTAGAGAGGATATAAAATGTAGACTAGCAATGGCAAGGAAAGCGTTTCTGAAGAAGAGAAATTTGTTAACATCGAATATAGATTTATGTATCAGGAAGTCGTTTCTGAAAGTATTTGTTTGGAGTGTAGCCATGTATGGAAGTGAAACATGGACAATAACTAGTTTGGACAAGAAGAGAATAGAAGCTTTCGAAATGTGGTGCTACAGAAGAATACTGAAGATAAGGTGGATAGATCACGTAACTAATGAGGAGGTATTGAATAGGATTGGGGAGAAGAGAAGTTTGTGGCACAACTTGACTAGAAGAAGGGATCGGTTGGTAGGACATGTTTTGAGGCATCAAGGGATCACAAATTTAGCGTTGGAGGGCAGTGTGGAGGGTAAAAATCGTAGAGGGAGACCGAGAGATAAGTACACTAAGCAGATTCAGAAGGATGTAGGTTGCAGTAGGTACTGGGAGATGAAGCAGCTTGCACAGGATAGAGTAGCATGGAGAGCTGCATCAAACCAGTCTCAGGACTGAAGACAATTACAACATACTAATGTCTCAGAACATTGCCTGTGCAAAGGGCTGGGTAATTATACCACTAGTAAATACTTAAAATACATGTTTCCTGATTCAATGAGAACTTCAAAGAGCACAGGACGTTACTCTTTACACATAAACATGCTCACATCGGTTAAATGCCTCACCAGATTCGGAAACTGTAACTGATCGCAGGCAACGTGGAGAAGTCCTCGGTGGAAAGACAGAACTAAAAAAGCTGGTGTTATCGGCGTCCCAACACGACAAGAGCCATCGCGAAGGCCGCAACCGACTTGATTACATACAGCACATTGTCTTTCCCCGGTTCGGCGGATGCCACACGCCGCGTCGGCTCACCGTCCAAAAGAGGCCTCGTTTCACAGCGCGGAGCTCCCTACGTCTCTCGCGGCCTCTCTAGCCCCGCTACCACTCGTACCACTCGCACCCTCTATCGAACTATTGCCATATCACCGCCAGCCGATCTCTGTTCAAGGATCGCGAACAATCCCGCGGGCGATGTATCGAATCGAGCTCCAAGGAATTATCCACGCAGATTTTATGGAAATACACTACTGGAAATTGAAATAAGAACACCGTGAATTCATTGTCCCAGGAAGGGGAAACTTTATTGACACATTCCTGGGGTCAGATACATCACATGATCACACTGACAGAACCACAGCCACATAGACACAGGCAACAGAGCACGCACAATGTTGGGACTAGTACAGTGTATATCCACTTTTCGCAGCAGTGCAGGCTGCTATTCTCCCATGGAGACGATCGTAGAGATGCTGGATGTAGTCCTGTGGAACGACTTGCCATGCCATTTCCACCTGGCGCCTCAGTTGGACCAGCGTTCGTGCTGGACGTGCAGACCGCGCGAGACGACGCTTCATCCAATCCCAAACATGCTCTATGGGGGACACATCCGGAGATCTTGCTGGCCAGGGTGGTTGACTTATACCTTCTAGAGCACGTTGGGTGGCACGGGATACATACGGACGTGCATTGTCCTGTTGGAACAGCAAGTTCCCTTGCCGGTCTAGGAAAATGGTAGAACGATGGGTTCGATGACGGTTTGGATGTACCGTGCACTATTCAATGTCCCCTCGACGATCACCAGAGGTGTACGGCCAGTGTAGGAGATCGCTCCCCACACCATGATGCCGGGTGTTGTCCCTGTGTGCCTCGGTCGTATGCAGTCCTGATTGTGGCGCTTACCTGCACGGCGCCAAACACGCATACGACCATCGTTGGCACCAAGGCAGAAGCGACTCTCAGCGCTGAAGACGACACGTCTCCATTCGTCCCTCCATTCACGCCTGTCGCGACACCCCTGGAGGCGGGCTGCAGGATGTTGGGGCGTGAGCGGAAGACGGCCTAACGGTGTGCGGGACCGTAGCCCAGCTTCATGGAGACGGTTGCGAATGGTCCTCGCCGATACCCTAGGAGCAACAGTGTCCCAAATTTGCTGGGAAGTGGCGGTGCGGTCCCCTACGGCACTGCGTAGGATCCTACGGTCTTGGCGTGCATCCGTGCGTCGCTGCAGTCCGGTCCCAGTTCGACGGGCACGTGCACCTTCCGCCGACCACTGGCGACAACATCGATGTACTGTGGAGACCTCACGCCCCACGTGTTGAGCAATTCGGCGGTAAGTCCACCCGGCCTCCCGTATGCCCACTATACGCCCTCGCTCAAAGTCCGTCAGCTGCACATACGGTTCACGTCCACGCTGTCGCGGCATGCTACCAGTGTTGAAGACTGCGATGGAGCTCCGTATGCCACCGCAAACTGGCTGACACTGACGGCGGCGGTGCACAAATGCTGCGCAGCTAGCGCCATTCGACGGCCAACTCCATTTCCAGGAGTGTAAAAATGCTTGTAATATACTGTATTTACGTTCCTACGTTTTAACTGTTACTAGCTTTTTGCTACACCCACCCACCCGCCATCTCTCTCTCTCTCTCTCTCTCTCTCACACACACACACACACACACACACGCTTCAAATAGTAGCGATTCAAACTGCGCAAAGGATCTTGGAAAAAGCTGACCACACACACACACACACACACACGCACACGCACACACACACATACACACACTCACACACACACACACACACACATTGCTTCAATGGAAAAATTCAGGATCGGATGTAACAATATTATGAAAAGGAAAGTTGGTACTCACGATACCATACAGCGGACAGCGGAGATGCTGAGTCGCAGATTGGCACAACAAAAAGACAGTATCAACTTTTCCTTTTCATAATATTGTTATATTAGACACTTAGCTCTCATACTTCACCTTGTGTCTGCAGGAGAAAAGAATAGGAAAAAAAAATCCAATTAGGCTGATGAACTTGCCCTCGGAATCTCCAAGCCGTTCAGTTCATACAAGTTTATTTACTTTTCACTACTACAGAATTCTTATAGAAATAATGAGTCACTATACACCAGTCTGTAATTGCTCCAGGTGGCCCTGGGCTACGCTTCCGTCAGCCCCTTTTCACTTGCATCACCACCCTGCATCTAAAGGAGATAGATGGCTCTTACCTCTACAAATTGTAAATGGTAATCATCCAATATTTAGGTGAAACTGATCCAGTGATTTGTGTGTGTGTGTGTGTGTGTGTGTGTGTGTGTGTGTTCGTGTGGCGAGGGAATGGGGGGGGTGGCGGGTGGAGGTGTAGAGAGAACATATATAAAATGAATTTTATAAAAATGAAAATAAATAGCAAAAGCTGCGCTATAGCGCAGTCACTTTACATTTGATAAATATAATTACATAAAAAACGCTGCAAAATGAATGACACCTTAGGTGTCGCTCCAACTAATTGCAACACTATGCAAATGATGTCCAATCACCAGCTGTGAAATAATTCCATCTGTACATTATTTGTCAACCTGGGGCTAACTAACTGATCACCACAGCACCTTCTATGCCCACATCCTCCGTTTTAGACGGTATAACAAGCTAAAAATGTATCTCGGTCATTCCGGCAACAAAAAAAAGAAGCAACTTTTCCCTTTTTGTACCGAAAGATGTTGGAACAACCAGGTATTGATTGTTAACTATACAAAATTTCTGTTCAAAAATCCATTTTCACCGGCCTGTTAGATTTTCTTGGCTTAGAAGAAACAGTTTCATAAGACACATTTGAGCACAGAGAAGGAACCTGATAAACTGATAAATTTCTCAGTTATTTAAAGTCCAAGAAAGGATGACAGATAAGAGCGATACGGCTCGGACGAAATACCAGACACTTCTAACAAGGATCACAGCTCATAGTAAATAAGTTAATGATTACTGGTCTAGCAGTATTTCTGAAGGAACTGACTCTTTCACTCCTTCTGCAGCTATTGACAGTGATGATGAGCTATGACATGCAGTTTCATTCAGCAAGTGAAGCAAGATGTCTACGGCGGTATTTTCATGTAAATTAAGCAATCTTTTACTAGACGGATCTCGAATGCACACAGAAAATTATGCTTTTCTTCTTTATTTTGAAATGGGGGTCGTTTTCGTGAAATAAGTTAATTAGCACTCGTTTTGTGCGTTTATTGTGTGGCGGCCGAGCATAGTACAGCGCCAACTACTCTGTTAGCAAAACAACACAACATTTGTGGAGCCAACTAATTAGAGTTGAAAATGCGGGCACTCTGAGAACTTGTAAAAAAATAAAAACACATTGACAAAAGCGGCCTGTCCGCGTGTTGTTCCGTGGGCTGCAGCTGACAGCGCTCGAAGTGAAGTACGTGGACACACTCAGCGAGCGCTTTAGAGTCTGCGCACGGTGTTTACGGGAATTAATTACGGAAACACGTCACACGGAGTGCACGCTTCTCTTTCATGTAGTTCTGGAGATTCCTTTACAAACAGAATCAGAACCCTTTCTTTTTTCGCGAGAGAAACCTGGGAAAGTTCCTCTCTTAAGTCTCTCCTTTCGTTGAAATTGTCAGGTAGAAACATTTCCCTTGTTTTATACATGAAGTAGGCTTTAAAATTTTGTGGCCGTCTGACGTAAGTAGATTTTTTAGCAAACACCTGCTGCTTTTCGTTGTTCAGTGCAAATATCAAATGAACATCCATCGCTGCTCATCGGAATATATCATCTTTCGAAGCTGTCCCTCTGTTAGTGAGAGGATCATTTAGTCATTTTCAAAAGTGGCTGGTTGACTTGCATTTCTGCCAGCGGTCTTGCTCCTTGACTGAGAAGTAGCGACACCTATGACGAAAACGGCCGGGAGAGCAGTGTGCTGACCATATACCACTCCCTATCTCTATCCGTTGACGCCTGCGGGCTGAGGATCACACGGCGGCCGGTCGGTACCGTTGCAATGTCAAGGCCAGTTCGGACGGTGTTAGCATTTTTTTAAAATGATCAATTTTGCACGTTAATCCGACATATAATTTTCTGCTCATTTACATTTGTTTTGGAAGCTTTCACAGCCGGTTTTTACCTCATTTGTTATTTTAACTAGAAGGTCATTAGACTGGTCTAAGACATGTTCCTTTGCCTACCGCTAAGCATACATCTACATCTACATCAACATATACATCAACATCTATATCTACATGGATACACTGAAAATCACATTCAAGTGCCTGCAGAGGATTCATCTAACCACCTTCACAGTTCTCTATTATTCCAATCTTGTATAGCGCGCCGAAAGAATGAACTCCTGTATCTTTCCGTACGGGCTCTGATTTCCCTTATTTTATCGTGGTGATCGTTTCTCCCTGTGTAGGTCGGTGTCAACAAAATATTTTCTTATTCAAAGGAGAAATTTGGTGATTGGAATTTCGTGCTAACGCCTTTCTTTAAATGATTCCAGTCCAAATCCTGTATCATTTCTGAAATACTCTCTCCCATATTTCGTGATAATACGAAACGTGCTGCCTTTCTTTCAACTTTTTCGATGTACTCCGTCAGTCCTATGTGGTAAGGATCCCACACTACCGAGCAGTATTCTGAAAGAGGACAGGCAAGTGTAGTGTAGGCAGTCTCCTTAGTAGGTCTGTTACATTTTCTAAGTGTCGTGCCAATGAACGCAGTCTTTGGTTAGCCTTCCCCACAACATTTTCTATGTGTTCATTCCAATTGAAGTTGTTCGTGATTGTAATTCCTAGGTATTTAGTTGAATGTACGGCTTTTAGATTAGACTGATTTATCGTGTAACCGAAGTTCAACGAGTTCATTTTAGCACTCATGTGGATAACCTCACAGTTTCTATTATTTAGGGTCAACCGCCACTTTTCACACCATTCAGATATCTTTTCTAAATCGTTTTGCAGTTTTTTTTATCTTCTGATGACTTAATTGGCCGATAAACGAGAGCGTCACCTGCAAACAACCGAAGAGGGCTGCTCGAATTGTCTCCAAAATCGTTTTAATAGATAAGGTACAGCAAAGGGCCTATTACACTACCCTGGGGAACGCCAGAAATCACTTCTGTTTTACTCGATGACTTTCCGTCAATTACTACGAACTGTAACCTCTCTGACAGGAAATCACAAATTCAGTTACATAACTCAGACAATATTCCACAAGCACGCAATTTCATTACGAGCCGCTTGTGTGGTACAGTGTCAAAAGCCTTCCGAAAATCCAGAAATACGGAATCGATCTGAAATTCCTTGTCAGTAGCACTAAACACTTTATGTGAATAAAGAACTAGTTGTGTTTCAGAGGAACGATGTTTTCTAAACCCATGTTGACTGTGTGTCGATAGACCGTTTTCTTCCAGGTAATTCCTAACGTTCGAACACAATATATGTTCTAAAATCATGCTGCATATCGACCTTAACGATATGGGCCTGTAATTTAGTGGATTACTCCTAC
This sequence comes from Schistocerca gregaria, assembly GCF_023897955.1. NCBI lineage: Eukaryota > Metazoa > Arthropoda > Insecta > Orthoptera > Acrididae > Schistocerca > Schistocerca gregaria. Next base: position 508,894,409 of record NC_064920.1, read on the forward strand.
TACCTTCCTTGAATATTGGTGTGACCTGTGCAACTTTCCAGTCGTTGAGTATGGATATTTCGTAGAGCGAACGGTTGTATATGATTGTTAAGTATGGAGCTAATGCATCAGCATACTCCGAAAGGAACCTAATTGGTATAAGTCTGAGTTGGGTAAGTGTTTGAAATCAAACTCAAGTTTTCTTTGAAGCTTTCAGCAACTGTATCACGTGAACTGGGAGGCCGGTAAAAGGATCCTATTATTATTTTATTCCGGTTGGCAACAATGACCTCTGCCCATACTAAGTCACGGGAAGTATCTACTTCAGTATCGCAACACGATAAACTAGTTCTCACAGCAACAAAAACACCACCCCCAACCGTATTTAGCCCATCCTTTCGGATCACCGTTAGGATTTTCGCAAAAATTTCTGCTGAGTTTATATCCGGCTTTAGATAGCTTTCAGTGCCTATAATGATTTGAGCGTCAGTGCTTTCTATTACCGCTTGGAGCTCTGGTACTTTCCCAACACAGCTACGACAGTTTACAACTTTTATACAAACATGAAATATATCTGCAGTTAAAATTAAGCAAATTACGTTAATCGGAACATAAACGAGTAGAAGATATCTGAATCCGCGTCACACAGATTTTGCCTTGGTACGAATATCTGATTGTACCTTCTAAGACCTTCCCTCGTCCGTCCTCAGAGCTTATGAGGCGTCACATTCACGACCTCGGCAAGTATCCACGCAGTGCTGGGCGGCGGACCAGACAAAATAGGGGGCGTACTGTTCAGCAGAGTTCCTCTGAAGCCTTTATCGGCGGACGTGGATCAACTCTCTACACCGCTGCACATAAAATCTGTCTAAATAGAGAAATTAGCTTCGCTTTGACCCGCGATACAGAATTATAAAGGGCGACCGATTGTAATCGGGCGTTTTTAAAACGAACCGTACATACCTCAAAAGTGAATGTATTACAACAACATCTTTGTAATTACATGAAATTTGAAGCTATGAATCAAAGATAATGTGCGCAAAGTGACGTTTACTTCCTCGCTTGGAGATTTCAAGATTGTGCCAAAAATAAGTGTGGGCACGGACCATCTTATGATCAATTGCATCCACTTCTACCCGACTGCCTCTTCAAATCAGCCAGCTTGCACGGTTATGGGAATACACACGTGATTTTTATGTATCCACACAAAAAGATGTCGCAGAAGCTTAAATGGGGGTCCTTGTAGGCTGTGGGATGTCACCGAAACGGGCAATACTCCACATGGAAACAAACGACGCGCAACGTGCGCGCTAGTATGTGACGTCGCGTTCGCAGCTCTTGAAGCAAGGAAGTGTTAAGCACCTGAATGTAGCGTTTACTGTTGATTTTCACCTTAAAAAATACGGTCCAAAGACGAACCACGTCCAGAGATTGATGAGCAGTGTACAGGGCAGAGCCGTTTTATTGAATATAAATCGAGTTGTTGTATATTTCCCCGTCACTGCTGTAGACTCAAGAATGTGTTAAGCATATGAATATAATGTTTTGTGTGACTGTCATAGCGACACCATTTTCATTTGTCAAAAATACAGGCCGAAATGGCTAATCGCACACAACACCATTACACACTTTGCATGCAGCGGTGTTTCGCAAATAGTGCACGGATTCTCAAAAGCCCAGTAAGGGGAATTTTGGTTGTTAGCCTCCCCACTCAAACCCAAATAAGTGAAATCACTCATGATGATTATTGTGTTTTCCTGACGCATTGTTGCTTACGTCCTTGAAGGCCAGACTCAGAACTAAAGAGAATTCATGCCTGGGTATGCGGATGATATTAGAAACGTAACTTTATCTACTATAGTTGAAAACCTTAAAATGTCAGCTCCGTCCAAGAGGGCGACGGGTTGACATTCAAGCCCCACAACAGTTGCTCGTCGAATCCAAATGGGTTTCACAACCTCTCAGAAATTCATGAAAACTGTTAGAGCGCTGAGGCCTCATGGTTATTCAGACTCAGTGGCTGCAAGCAGGAAATTTCATTGTCCCCTTTCCCCTCTCATTAAAGGCACTACAGTGTAGAGAGTTACCTGCTGCCAGGGCTTTTCAGAAGTTCGTTTGCAACAGTTGTTCCGAAATAATTTTAATTTCCCGTAGCGGGAAAGTTATTTACCCTTGAGCCACCTCGCAGGAAAGCCTTGCAACCTTTTCATGAGGATTAATTTCGAGAAAATCTCGTTCTCCAAAAACCAGAAACCAGCCTTGGTGTAACCAACAGAACCGAACTGGCACGCAAGTGTGGATGGGAAACGATACGTTACAACTTGGCCCTATGACACTGGTTTTCAGTAGTTATAAAATTTGGTGGTCGATTACGTCTGCCGGTTCAAATGTCGAGACTAAAACGCTGCCAGTGTGGATACTGGTACTCCAGTTGAGACACACAGGCTTTTTCACGTACGACACTTGCGGGAAGCCCGCAGCTCGCATGGCATGGCACATTCACCGGCTGTTGCCACCTTCATCTGCCGCTAGACGGCCTGAGGGTTTCACGTATGACAATTGTTAGTGTGAGCATGATGGGGAATTTGATCCTGAAATGATCTTGATAGGCTGCATTTATCAGAGTGAGTCATTTCGCAGAACAATCGACGACGGAATTACTAAAATTCTTATCAGTTACATCAACAGCCTCTGCATAGTGTGAAAACAAGAGTGTCGTGTACAGTTACTGCAAGACGAATTATGGGACCAAGCTTTATCAATAAAACAATGCCTTCTCACAGGTATGCGAACAATCTACTAGTCTAAAGTTGCCAGTGAGCCGTGGCGCCATTGAGTTAGTACACTGTAGTGTCTGGCGCCACTGGCTCAGGTGCAGTATCGACTATCCCTCTCTTGAGGCCCCATTGCTTATATCCCTGAGGAAGAGTTGCTATCTGTGGGTTGTGTCCTTAGAAGGTCTTTGCTTTCCGATGTATATACAGGGAGGTCCCTTGCTAGTGACCGGGCCAAATATCTCACGAAATAAGCATCAAACGAAAAAACTACAAAGAACGAAACTCGTCTAGCTTGAAGGGGGAAACCAGATGGCGCTATGGTTGGCCCGCTAGATGGCGCTGCCATAGGTCAAATGGATATCAACTGCGTTGTTTTAAACAGGAACCCCCATTTTTTATTACGTACTTGTGTAGTACATAAAGAAATATGAATGTTTTAGTTGGACCACTTTTTTGGTTTGTGATAGATGGCGCTGTAATAGTCACAAACGTATAAGTACTTGATATCACCCAACATTCCGCCAGTGCGAACGGTATTTGCTTCGTGATCCATTACCCGTGTTAAAATAGACCGTTTAACAATTGCGGAAAAGGTCGATATCGTGTTGATGTGTTGCTATTGTGATCAAAATGGCCAATGGGCGTGTGCTATGTATGCTGCTCGGTATTGTGGACGACATCATCCAAGTGTCCGGACCGTTCGCCAGATACTTACGTTATTTATGGAAACAGGAAGTGTTCAGCCACATGTGTAACGTCAACCACAACCTGCAGCAAATGATGATGCACAAGTAGATGTTTTAGCTGCTGTCGCGGCTAATCCGCACATCAGTAGCAGACAAATACCACGAGGATCTCAAAAACGTCGGTGTTGACAATAATACATCAACATCAACTGCACCCGTACCATATTTCTATGCACCAGGAATTGCATGGCGACGAATTTGAAAGTTGTGTACAAGAGAAATTACGGGACGATGACAGTTTTTTTGCACGCCTTCTATTTAGTGACGAAGCGTCATTCACCAACAGCAGTAATGTAAACCGGCATGATGTGCACTATTGGGCAACGGAAAATCCACGATGTTTGCGTAAGTAGAACATCAGGGACCTTGCCCGGTTAACGTATGGTGCGGCATTATGGGAGAAAGGATAACTGGCCCCCATTTTATCGATGGCAATCAAAATGGTGCAATGTATACTGGTTTCCTACATGCTGTTCCACCGATGTTACTACAAGATGTTTCACTGCATGACAGAATGGCGATGTACTTCCAACATGATGGATGTTCGGCACATAGCTCGCGTGCGGTTGAAGTGGTATTGAATAGCATATTTCATGACCGGTGGATTGGTCGTCGAGGCACCATACCATGGCCCGCAAGTTCACCGGATCTGACGCCCGCGGATTTCTTTCTGTGGGGAAAGTTGAAGGATATATGCTATCGTGATTCACCGACAACGCCTGACAACATGCGTCAGCGTATTGTCAATGCATGTGCGAACATTACGGAAGGGAACTACCCGCTGTTGAGAGGAATGTCGTTACACGTATTGCCAAATGCATTGAGGTTGACGAACATCATTTTGAGCATTTATTGCATTAATGTGGTATTTATAGGTAATCACAGTCTAACAGCATGCGTTCTCATAAATGATAAGCTCACAAAGGTAAATGTATCACATTGCAACAACCGATCAAATGATCAAACGTACCTACGTTCAATATTTTAATTTATAAAAAACCTACCTGTTACGCATGTGTTACCTACCTGTTAGCAACTATCACAAAGCGAAAAAAGTGGTCCAACTAAAACATTCATATTTCTTTACGTACTACACGAATATGTAATAAAAATGGGGGTTCCTATTTGAAGAAAACCTAGTTGATACCCGTTTGACCTATGGCAGCGCCATCTAGCGGGGCAACCATAGCGCCAACTGGTTTCCCCCTTCAAGCTAGACAAGTTTAGTATTTGTAGTTTTTTCGTTTGACGCTTATTTCGTGAGATATTTGGCCCGGTCACTTTCAATGGACCACCCTGTGTATCGAGTTCGCTGTCCTGAGGAAGGGGCACGAAGTTTGGGCTATTGACAATAGCGTCGCGACAAGAGGTGGTGACAAGGTCCGAGCTGCGGAAGCCACGAGCTGCGCAAGGAGGGCCTGCGCAGAGCGAATATACCAGAGAACTTCACGGGGTCAGCATCGACTACAAGCAGCAGGCCGACATCCTGTCGATTGGTTGGCAACATTCGTGTCGGACGACCGCTCGTGGCCTGGCAGCCCTCTTCTGCCTGTCTTTCATCGGTACCACTCACCGCTTGTAGATAATGGGGAGTAACGTTCTGTAATCCTCGTGGTAACTGGTGTCATTCCGAAACCGACCTCCTAATTATTTTCTGGTTTGTACCCGACCCTCAGAGCTTTACACGGTCAGCTCTTTGGTCAAAAATATAGGCCGTGGTTTTGTACCAAGAAACTACTTGTTTGAAAAATTTGTCCCGCTATTATATTGCCTTTCTTTTCTGGTATGTACCGGATCAATAATGTTCTAATGAATCAGTTCCTGGTCGTAGATGCAGCCAGAACAATTGTACTAAGGCACAGGTTGCCGTTAACCAAAGAGGGACCTTGTTGTTAGATTTAGATGTTAACCAGTTTCATTATAATTGCATTTCTCAGTCATTAGTTATAATCTAAACAACCTGTTGTACTAAAATGTTCGTTTCTGTGTTTGAAAGGCCAGGTCGTCATTGGTGTATTTTAGCTGGGTATTGTGGTTCTGCCGAGTGGGTTCTCTTATAATAAGTGTTCACAAGTAATGTTTTAAGACGTTCCTTTATCAGTTTAACTTTCAAAATATTAACAACCAACAGTCACCAGGACTTAAGGCAAAATAAAATTGTCAGAAGTAGAAGCGACGCGTTGGGGTCCAGCCGCACCTAGGTTGCCGATTGGAATTAAGAGTTGGTTGCTGTGAAGTAAGCCTTATCATTGCCATATTGTTTGCTAATCTGTTTAGCCTTTAACCACAGGTGCGCATCTTAACACCGAACCTTTCGACTTACAGCTTTCAAATTAAAAGTTGCGTCATCTGTTTTGAGTAATTGAATCACTATTGTCATCATTGCTGCTTATATTTTTCATGTGTTGCAGAAGGGCATTTAATGGTTCAAATGGCTCTGAAAACTATGCGACTTAACTTCTGAGGTCATCAGTCGCCTAGAACTTAGAACTAATTAAACCTAAAGACATCACACACACCCATGCCCTACGCAGGATTCGAACCTACGATCGTTGCGGTCGCTCGGTTCTAGACTGTAGCGCCTAGAACCGCACGGCCACTCCGGCCGGCGGGCATTTAATAAGAGAGACTGAGTCCAGCCCAGTAGTAAACACCGCTGTTCAATCCAATAACGGGCGGGCTACTGGTCCGGCAGTCTTCTAGTCATTGTTATATTGTTTGCTGTTTTGAACAGTTTTCCAAAAGGCTTATTCATCTTGAGGTTTAAGGGCAAAAGAATTTTGCAAATTTGTTCGTTTTATAAAAAAATGTATATATTGTTAAATATTGGTGGGTCCTCCCTTCCATGTTACCCTTAATTCCAATAAGTACCACGTATCAGCCAGTTTTCCTTTTTTTATTCAGTCGGTAACTTGTGTCGGGACGAGAGCCACTTTCAAATCATTTAACGTAGTACAAAATTGTATTTCGAAAATGTTACAATCATGTCAAAAACGTGTAACGTTGCACATGCTTGACATGGTTTTCACATCTTCAGAAATAACAGTTTTGACTACGTTACGACTATCTGGAAATCGGTCTCAGCCCGAAACTAGTCATAGAGTGAATACAAATAGAAAAATTGGCAATTTTAGACTGGTTATTCGTTGTACTTATTAACAGAAGTTGCTGACCCATAGCTGTTCCAGCATGCTGGAAGTTCGTAAATATACTAGATCTTATTTTCAAAGGGCTAACGCCCGACGAAAACTATAGTTCATGCAGGACAATACAAGACGACACACGGCCAATGCTTCTGCGACAGTAATACGAAATATTTTTGATGACAAAATAGTTGATTGGTTTCCTCGTTCTCCAGATCTAAATCCGCACAATTTTTATGTTTGGGAAATGTTAGAAAATAAGATATATGCAAAGACTCCCCATACAGTCGAAGAGTTAGAAGAAAGGTTTCAGCCAGTCGTCCCCCAAATTTCAACAACCGAAACTCATCAAGTGTGTAGAAGTGTATTCAGAATGTGTCTCTTTACACGGGAGGAAATTATTTTCCGTGCTTTCTCTGAAATATATAAGCTTAGTTTAGTCGCACAGCATCACTCTTTACCCTCAAGTCAACGAAAGAGAGGGCAGAAGTTTAGCGGCAGATGCAGGGGGTGACAGACGGTAAATCTGCCGTTTGAGTCCCGGTTAAGGGAGTGCCATTCTGTACGACCGGGGTTCGCATTACAATATGGATTTTCACATCCATACAAATAGATAGAGAAGGCGCTTCCAACGATCTATAGGGATTGCCGTGTCATCTACCAGTAATGATAACTCTAAAAAAATTTTTTTTGCAGGATCTCATATGTAGGTGTTATATCTGGCAGGATTGGCAAACGGCTTAGAAAAGAGGGGGTTATACCCACCTTCTACACTCTGCATAAGGTCGGGCGCCTATTGAAGCACCACGAAACCAGAAAAGACAATCGATATGCACAATCGAGCGTCTATCGCATCCGGTGTAGTGAGTACCCTTTCGCGTACGTGGGTCAAACTAGCAGCTCCTGTAACATACAGTTCAGACAGCATCAGGATCTTAACAATTCCAAGTCCGCTCTCACTAACCACCTGAAAGATAATAACCATTCCATTTCAAATACAAACAAAAATTGCAGCATTCTACACATTCAGCGTAAGAGCCCTGTTTCAAACATTTTAGAAGAAATAGAAATCATCTTCAGCATTTGCTATGATCCGTCTGGCATTTTGAACGAGCAAACTGCGCTTAAGCACGCAGTCCTGCTGAAGAACTTTGCTTTTCAGAATCAGCGTCAACGTTTTTTGCCTTTATTTTTATGGCATTCAGTAGCCTTAACGAATGTACGGTACGTGCCTGTTTACTATACTGAGGTCCGCAAGGTCCAACCAGTTCATTTTACATAGCTGTAAAATTGTTCAAGTGGTTCAAATGGCTCTAAGCACTATGGGACTAAACATCTGAGGTCGTAAGTCCCCTACACTCAGAACTACTGAAACCTAACTAACCTAAGGACATCACACACATCCATGCGCGATGTAGGATTCGCACGAGCGCCCGTAGCAGCGGCACGGTTCCGGACTGAAGTGCGTAGAGCCGCTCGGCCACAGCGGCCAGCTGTAAAATCTTCTCTTAATAAAAGTTTGCATGTTATCCATTTTATCCTATGACTATAGCGCATTATAATACTGTGGCATTATCTGTGCCCTCACTAATTAAAATTCTACCTGCCTTACATGATGTAAAATGCCTTTTATGTAAGCCCCGATTCCTTGTCGACTGATGGTTAGCAGGTTTTAAATTGACCCAACTTTTGATGTGTCCTTTTAGTGCTATTGCTGCTAGCTATTAATTGGCATCTTACTTTCTGACAGTATAGGCTCTAAGGTTTCGCTACTTTCCCTGTTGATCAGTAACGAGAGCTTGTACACAGAGGTGGCACATGTGTAGGTTTCTTTAACTGATGACTGTGGCGCGTTGTTCCACGGTGCCACTTACATATCCATACTAAATTTAATTATTTTTTCTTTATTGTATTTCGATTTCCCTCCCCCTCCCCCCCTCCCCCCCCCCTTCGAAGGGGGCGGGCTGGCAGCACCTTAGTACGCTGCTCTGCAGCCTACAGACTTTTTTAAAACGTAAGGAGAAGTTAAGAAACAATAAAAGCAGGCGATAAAACGGGGACTTAAATTTTAAAGGGAGGAAAATTGTGGAAAGGTAAAACATAAAGTAAAGGATTGGCAAAGTGAATAAAATACACAGGATGCAGACGGGTAACATAGTAGACAGACAATTAAAAAACATGGCGACAGTCTGTTCGCAAGAGATATAAAATCACACCCAGCGACAGTACGATGGCCGTTCGCAACACTTCGGAAAAGACACACAACACTGAACACTCACTGTGAACACTGCACTAAAATGTCGGCACAAAGAGGACACACCACAGCCTGGAGCAGATTATGGAGGGGGGGGGGGGGGGACCTGGACAGATGAGGGGGAAAACGAGGAGGGAGGAAAGGGGGGCTAAATTTAAAACTTGTTTGCCGCTCATGTAAAAGGAAAGTTTCATTGTGCTTTACGGCTTATATAAAATTTTATATCACAGCTTTCACTCAGTTTTACCACAGTTCTGTACCGACCTGTTCAATACCCTCCTCTACAACGCGTAATGCACTTTTAAGTTATTTCCTGTATTTTTCATTTGTTTTCTTCATTTTAAATGTAAACCACTAGTTCAGATTGTGAATGGCCGGGCTATTGGCCCCACGTTCTTCTCTTCGTCAGTAGATGGCAGCACTTCTGTCACTCTGGTTTACCAATTTGCTTCCTCGTTTCCATCCGCTACTCCCTGTTCTGCGCCTAGTACACGTCCACCGCAGCGCACGGGGGCCGCAGCACAGCGTAAGTGTCCTGGCATTAGTCGTATATTTCCCTACCCAGGCATTCGTCCGTAGTACTGCCTGGTGTGACTTTCGCATTGACATAGGCTTCACAGCATCTAGCCCGACCGGCGGTTTCGAAATGTTTTTTAAAACTTTTTATGAATTTATTTGTTTTTTTTATGTGTGTTGCGGCGTGTGAAAATTCTCTCCCGCCTCTTGGCTTTTCCAGCGCGACACCTGGGCATGGGCTAATGAGAGCCCGAAATCAGTCGTGTGATAATATATAAATTTACAACTGAAGCGGTACTTTCAACCTTTGCGACAAAGAAGTGTTACACTCGTAAGGGGAGCGTATAAAGAAATGGAACTTTATCTACTGAGATGTTACTTCATTGCAGCTGCATATGTTGTGGTGTTAACGGCAACCTACGCAAGGGATGATAATGCCCTAGTTTGTGCTAGCCTCCTACGAATGATGCACGGAGACTGACGACAGGCACACATGTGAAGGGGCTACAATATTCACGGTGCAAAACACGGGGACCCTCCCTTGTGGTGATCAGACGTAGTCAACTGGAAACTTGACCACAGATAAGCCTACCGTCACAATCCAATGGAAGTGAAACATCGGACCACTGTCACATCCGAATGCCCCACAAATCTGGATATCACATGATTCGGCCAGCCAGCTAAATGGAGACCCACGTTGACGGCACTTTTAACCTCTGTCAGGTGTTAATAACGCTCTCTCATACGAGTAAACATCACCTCCGTGTCCTTCACAGTGATCAGTCAACATCTGACGCCATTCACTTCCAACATGTACCCTCCCAAGCCTTCAAACACTACTAAGGATAAACAACATTAACTCCACTGTGATGGCCGCCCTACCTATCACACAGACCTACTGCTCTAATCATCTACGTACCCGCCGTAGGCATGACCGTGTACGAAGTTATGGTGACATCCGACCTTGTCTTTCGGGCCCTGTCTTATCGTTTGTCAGACTGTCCAAATTAGTCCTTATTTCTCTACACACAGCCGTATTCCTGTCCAGTGCTGTGCTGCATCTCTAATTTTGATTTATTCGACGGGACGTTAAATCCTGATCTTCCCTCCATCTTTGTTTCAAATGTAAACGTTCTAGCCAACGGTAAAGGCGTTTCTCCCCGTTCCATATGTTAGGAACACTGTACAACAATGGCATTCCTTAACATTATGGTTGTTTTTTAATTATCTGTGTTGTTTTAATAATTTGTTAGTAATGATTTCAGAGCATTTCGATATGGGTGCATGGTTCTCCGTATACACCAAGATAGAACTGAAGGAAGTGACTTGTTTCATGTATTCTGAAGAGACCGAAGTTGTGGGGATGTCATTCAGAGAATGCAGATAAAGTAAGTTATAACCGCATCAGCGAACGAAAAATATACGGGTTGACAAATCTCTTTAAAAATAGAAATGTGTTTGTGACTGACAGCGTTCGGGTTTGCAATGCAGATTGTAAATGAGATTGGACATCATGATAACTGAACAAATGATTTGTAGTGATCGTAATGACAGAATGGATGGTACTGCAGATTAGTTACGGTTCAGCATTTGTTGTCGACCACCAATATGATGTATCGAAAAATATATGTCTGTTGGGTACGACTTCTACTGACAGTCAAACACAAACAGGAACCATTGGCGATATCTAAATAGAAGGCTTTGTGACTGGTGTACTAACCGCTGATGTGATGTGGGTGCACCTCCACGAAACACAGATTGTACAACAGAACATGCAATGAAAATGTCCACCTTCGCCTACAGCAAACTAGTTCAAAAGCGAAGCTACTGCACGAAAATAGATCATGACATCATTTTAGGATATGAAATGTTCACTGCTGATTCATTACACTCCCAAAGAGCACTGAAAAACGACTACTGTGATGCGCTGGAGATACGAAAACCAAAAGGGAAACGAAGAAGAGAAGGAAGTATTGAAAAGGTGTGATTTACTCCCCTCACATACGGTACGGAAGATTGGTCACTGCAGTCAAAACCATGGTTTTGTGCCGATATGAAGCACACACTGTACAGTCCTCACTTATCTTATACACTTTTTGGGTCTGACGAAGGAGCACCTTCATAAACCGATATTTTCCTGGATTTGGTACAAGAATGGATGTGAAAGGTGGCACAAAACATCTTTCAGTACGGACATATGAAACTTGTCTAGAGATATACCAAGTTCATCGAAGTGATGGTGATTAAGCAGAGAAATGATGTTACTTGTTTTCCCAACAAAAAGTTTATTTTCGTAAATAAGCCACTAACATTTGACTTGCCTTCGAATAGTTTTTACAAAGATGTCTCCCGCCGGTGTTAAGATTCTGTTAGAAGGCATTCAGGAAAATTTTTTTCTGCCAGAATTCCCATAGCGAACAGGATTGAGAGCCTACACAGGGAAAGGTGAAACTTTGTTATCTCGATAGTTAGCGACTGTTTCTTAGAATAAAAGACAAACAACTTTCAACTTTGGTCATTGAAAAAAGGTGAGAAACATTCGAATATTTGAATTTGGCATCGACTCGACGATGACGACGAAGCCCAGAATTTGGGAGGAACAAGTTCAAACCCTCGTACTGCTATCCGGATTATCGTTTTCCGTGATATCTCCCAAACATTTTTTGGCAATCTCGAAATATTTTATGACGAATCCTGAATTGTAAAATTGACTTTCTCTTCAGCCTGGAGCTGTTATGTAGCTGAGGGACCACTCGCATGGCATACCCTCCATAAGTGTTTGTGAAAGTATTTTTACTGCCAATCATTTAGGACACAGCAGGAAAAGGAAATGAGATACCTAAAAATGGAAGTAAAACCAAGAGAAACGAACATGGTAAGAATGATTGAAAGACATTTCGTATTTTATTCCTACAAATATCAGCTGTAGTTTTTGCATTGTCTCCGACTCTTCGAATTAAATCGTGAATCTTCATGAAGTTATGAATTAACCTTCACTTAATATTATTAGTGGTGCTGCTCTTAGAATTTTTAACCTCGAGGTATACCTCATCTGTGCTATTAAATAATCAAAAGTAACAGATCTCAATATTTCAGATACTCACCCCTATTTCTTCTGAAGAAACCATTGTCACCACCCTCAAAGGTTTGGCTGTAATTGCAATGATCTTGGAAAACAAAACATCAGAAAATTTCACCAGCCATTTGTTTTGAGTATCACAATAAAGTATGCTAAGATTACGTGACGCAACAATCTCCGCAGCATAGAAGACCAAGAATGAATGAAACAAATAAAAGCAAAACTGTCACATCCAGATACTATATATCTAAATTTATTTATGGAAAGGGGAAATAACTCTACGCGTGTCAAAATACTTTTTTTTTACTTTTGGGAATTTCGAAATTTGCGGTTAAAATGCTTGGTAAATATCAGTTAAGAACAAGGTTATCACCTTTAGAAAGAAGAGGCGATGATAGCCGTTGAAGACGCTATGAGAAACGAAGAGATGGTGTAAATAAATTCATTCAGTCTCTGACACACATTTCAGTCATATCACTGCTGTGATTATTCGAAGCACAGGTACCTACCAGATAAACTGTTCATTAAAAGGTTGTGGAGTATGTACAATGCAGCACAAAATCCTGAAATGAAATTGAAATACCGTTTCCTTTATAACACTTTCAGCGTTAAATATAATTAAATTTCAGGCCACCGGCTAGACAGAGACGCCCGAAATGTTATAAGTTGTAAGAAACTTTCAAAGAGCCATAATAGTAGGGTATGTCGCATTAAACGATAAGCTACCCAGTGAACTTGGGTATCATACACTGCATGCGAAGGCATTTTCCAGACTGATGAAAAACAAGAATGAAAAAGAAATCAGATCAGACGGCATATTATAACCGCCAAATTTATCCGTTTAACTTCAAGACTTGTGAGAGAACTTCGAAGTTGGTGACTGATGTAATGAAACCTGAAACTTCACGTTTGCCTCAAAAAAGATTCATTATTCACAGAAACACAAAAAGATTCATTATTCACAGAAACAAAGTAACAACAGTCCAGGGAGGAACAAGCTATTTTAAGGATCTTGGAGTGCCGAGGGATGTTTGCAGAAAAGGCAAAAGCATTAAGCAGGTGGTGGTTGAACTGCTATCTTTGTGTGTTGTACCCAAATCTTCAAAAACCATGGACGCTTTGACCTGCTTAATATACTCTTTGGCACTGACTGGGACACTAATCCAAAGCTTAAGTTTTACGAAGAACTGTTGGAATCTTGCAAATTTAACTGACGACAATAACAAGAAGAAGGAGAATGTGGTGAAACAGTGGGCGACGATTATTACATTTCATTCCGTTCTTCAATGTGGAACTGTTTTGTATACCTTAAATCGTTATCTTCAAGCTATTTTCAGCCATAGACTAGATTTGTTTTCAATTAATGCTACATCAATAATGCAAATGATACTACGTTGGTAACCATGAAGTCGAATATTATTGAAATTTCGTTAAAGAAAGAAATGCTTGCTTCTTTCAGATTATATTTCGAATAACAATTAAGTTACAATAATAACAAATGTATCCTGAGGGGTGCTCCATTAATTGCCCAAAATATTTCACATGGTCAGCTAGAACCCTTCTGAATTTTGTTCAAGAAAATGACGTTTCTTTTTTAATTCCAGTTATTGCAAAATACAATTGTCATTCATAAAATACATATTTATGAAACATATATTATAGTACTGCCAAATATTTTAACAATTTCCTTAATGTACTCAGAGAAGCAATCTCTGATTTTAGGTCATTAAAGGGCAAAAAAATATTAATATATATAATTTAAATTGCAAATACTTTCTTCATGTAACTACTTTATAATTATATTGAAATGGGAATACGTCTCGGATTTCTGATAAACATTTCACGATTTGCAGAAACCTTCATATTTTGTCCGTTCCAAAACTCATTATGGCGATGTTTGTTGGTTCCAAAATTAAACATGTACTCTTCTACTTTCCAGAAGTCAACATATCGATTAACCATTTGCAGTTATTTATGAAAAACGGCAATGTGTTTTGTAGCAACTACCACATACTTGTTTGAAATAATTATCTGCATTTAATTTTTTTATAGATTTTTAATTTCAATCTAAAGTGACGTAGGAGTTCCTTTCCGTCCTTCTCCGTTTTCTTTAGTTCAGTTTTGAAACTGACTGCCTCATACGCATCTCCAAAGAAGAACCGAACAGTAAAGAGACAATCGTAGCAATATTTCTTAATTACTGCAAAACAGTACCCTGTAATTGATCTGTGATACCATCATTGTGAGCGAACTTCTCCAAAATGGCGTCAACGGTTAGAAGCCGCAGAAAATTCATTCTTCTTCAAACAGCGAAAACGTCCTTTCTGCCGTTGGCTGGGCTCGAATAGGTATGTAAAGGTATGAGGATTGAAGGCAGTAACTGCTTTCTGTGTCACAGCAGGTGGAACGTGGCCGCTACCTTTCTCAGCAGTTGCCAGGACATCTATACTTTGACGTCTCAGGCTAACTGATGGCCCGTCATGGAAAGATCATAAAACTTTGACACGCAACTGTCTCTGGTTACATTTGTTTTTTAGGACTTCAGCGGTTGTACGTCGGTGGCACGTTGTTGAAACTCCGACAATTATTGCATTCGGTTCGAGACACTTGTCTTCTGGAATTTTTTGTAGTTTCTCTCTTCATTAATCAGTACAGAGTCACGTAATGACGCGTAGACAGAACGCTATCATTTAAGACAGGAGCGCTGTAGCACCCTGCTGCATGTTGAAAAAGCACCTTTAACGTCATCATGCGGACAGCAGACATCTCAACCACTCTCTTTTTTTGCCACCATCGAACACTCATTGTTACAATTGTCTCTGCCATCTGGTTTATCTCGAAAGCAGTACTTTCAGGGTAGAGATTAAGATTCCAGAGTGAGGGCTTGTTGTCCGCCACTATGTAACAACTACTTGTTAAGTAATTTTCTGATAATGCCTGTTTCCCGTCTAAGTGTCAATATTTTGCTTATAGTTATCTGTAGTGAATCCTTGGCTGCAGTGTACTTTCGTGAAAGCTGTTTTCAGCAATGTGAAAGTTCCTGTTTATAACATATGAATAATGTAATGATAATCCCTTCAGTTCCTTAATTATTCAGATTACAACCGCTCCACAATTAGGAGAAATTACATTGTGTTATGCGGTAAAGGCTGATACCGGAAAAAGTAATCAATTCTCCCACAGACAGGACATTACTTGGAGACACTCTCCTCCCATCATTTAATCTGTGTAAGTCTTATTTTTATATGATTATGAGAGCAGAGTGAGAGATTCTGGAGATGGCTATTATATAGCCACTTTAAGTAATTCTGCTCAAAATACTTTGCATTCAATACAATTAAACGAAAAATTATAGGAAGTCATCAATCAGTTACATTAGTGCTAAACTGAGACGAAGAATTTCATACAGGAGAGGAAATAGCGACAGGTCAAGTCTAAAAAATTATGAACGAAACAAGAAAGTGTTATAAATGTAGACACTGATATTATTTTGGTCACTGAAGACCTTGTTTTAAGCGTGGCGTAGCCCAAGATAATTATTTCATGTTGAAACGTGAGAAGAAGTTGTGCAAAGTCACATAAAACAGTCAGAAAACTGATGAACCTGAAAGAAGCGTTATAAATATGAATTCACTACTACTTTCAAGCTGTAGCGGGTTGATAATAGCAAACTTCCTATATATGTTGTGGGCCTGATTACTTTTTTAAGTCTCTGTCCTATGATCGGAAAAGTACATCATGCATAAAAATTACGTAACATTTTCGAACAATGCACTTTGTGTTAGGAGTGAAATAAAAGAAGATTATTTCCATTACGAATTAATGAATAAAAGTATACGAAATAAGCACTACTGGTGATATTAGTGTTGCCGCGAATGTGAGTAGGGTAAACGGCGGTGGAGCAGGTGTTCCACAGAGGTTGGCTGCCCTGGCAGGCACCCCGTTCCCCGTAGCGCGGGGCTCCCCCGCGGCCCGGCAGCGCTTTGTTTGCGGAAGCGCCCCGCCGCGCCGGAGCGGCCCCCGCCGCTGTCGCCATTCTCCGGGCCCAGCTTAATAATTAACCCGGCTCATAGCTGCGGAGCACTCTCCACGGGACGCCTCCCGGGCGCGCATCTGAACGCCCTAATTAATTGCAAATTACTTTCAGCCTTGTCGACTCATTGCTCCCCATCCGTGGGAAACCCTTTCCGGGCGCCCCTCGTATAGACAAATGCTGGCCGTCAGGTCGCATCTAATCCCCGTCCCAGAGGGCTGTGAAATGAGACGTCTCTGCTCTGCTCCTTTTGTGAGCGCCCAGCCAGTTCGAGCTTTCGACTCTCCCGTAGTTGCGAACCATTGTTGCACACTATACGCCTCCTGCTTGTGTGGAATGTATTCTGTGAGATGCGTTAATATGGACAATGGCATATGAAGACCTGGTGCAACGAAGATTCTCTCCCTCTGAATTAACGCTATATCAATGTGGGGATACCAGGCCCACTCGTATAGTGCAGAGACATAGAGGTCAGCAGGAAATGGGTGGAATCCATGAGCCTGATTAACTGCTATTGGTCTTGTACGACAGGCCGCGTAAGCACAGGTTTAGGCGAATTAACACGCCACTGCGACCATCATACTCGTCCTCTGGCTTACTGCCAATTGTTCCCCACATTGTGTTGACGGAACTGCATGTGCTTCGTAATCTACTCGCAAGCCACCTAATGGAGAGTGGTGGAGGACACCTCTGGCACAAGTAACATTTTCCCACTTTTCTGTTCCATTCACCAATGATGAGTGGGGAAAATTACGCTATTTGTTGGACCTTCTCTCTTATGTTAATCCTATTTGGTTCACTGCCCAGACTGATGAATGGTACTCGATAAACGGAATAACAAGTCTCTTGCACGCCATGTCCTACATGAATGAATTACATTTCCTCAAGAGCCTTCCACTGAGTCGATTTCTACTTTCTTTTTCCAGGGTAGGGGAGGGACATTCCACTTTAGATCACTCTGGACAATTACTCCCAAGTGATTTTTTATCAGTTAGGTACAAAATAGTGTTGGATCTCTTTGCTTATTTGAGCATAATATTTTACAATTAACTGCCAGTATCTGCACCAATTATCGATCCTCTACAGGTCTTCCTCCATTTCGCGACAATCTTCTGGCTTTGCCGCTTTCTTGTAGACAAGATCATGTTCTGCAAAAAGTATGTTACACCTTGTGACATTATCCACTGCATCATTAACAGGAAACCTATTCGTCTATTAAGGTTTGATCTGCCGCAAAATGTAAACCATAACGAAAACCCAATGAAGCTTAGCACAGATTTCTTAGTGTGAAGCGGTGGCCAGATGCCCTTCGTCCCGCCACCCTGTACGCCCCCCCCCCCCCCCCCCGCCAGAACGGAGCAGTGTACCCCAGCTGTCTGTGTGTCTGTGTCTAAATCACGAAATAGTGTGAACGGGTTTCAAATGTCTGCATATCGTTAACTGAGGCGGGATGTGGGGACCAGCCAGGTATTCGCCTAGTGGGACGTGGAAAACCGCCTAAAAATCTTATCCAGGCTGGCTAGCAAACTGGCCCTCGTCGTTAATCCGCCAGGCGGATTCGATCTGGGGCCGCCGCACCTACCCGAGTTCATTAGTGCTCACAGCTAACTTGGCAGGTACTCTAAGCATTGTTACTACAATGTTTCCTTGGATTACTCCAGAAATTAACTTTACATCTATCCACTTCATCTAGTTAATAATCTCTCAGAAAGTTATTAGTCTAGCCACAAATTTAGGACGATAGTAAAAGCCAGCGCGGAAAGCATTTCATTAGCCAGGGCTGATGGTATAAACCTGGGCGCTCCGGATTTCATGGACAAACACAGAGAGCTATGTTTCTTTGTTTATGGAATCCACGTTCGTTATTATAAGAGGAGATGTTCGTTCTCTAGTGTCTTAATGAGTGAGTAGCGTTACAGGTGTAAAGTTACGTCCATTATTCTTTTTATGAGAACGGGAATGACGTGTGTTTTTTCCAGTCGCTTGGTACCATTCTTTGTTTTAGAGCACTTCGATATAATCATACTAGAAAAGGAGTTACGTCCTTGGAAGGATCATTCCTTGAGTCACTCTATCTCGCTGGCAAGCGTTCAGTTCGCTCTATATGCTTAAACTGTGCTAACGCCTTTCTCATCTTCCTGTGCACTAGCCGTAGGTGAACCATCTATAAAGTAGCTGTCACGAAATGATGGACGTGTGAAGATCCAAGACATACGCAACACTACATTAAAGGTACCTTGCGGCATAGCCTCACAGACCACTACTCCTGTGATCTGTAGTAGTAATCATTTTTCCAATATTTCACCTAAAAACAATGACAGTTTGATAAGACTTAGGAATAGTAAAAGTTCAAACGTAAGAGGTCAAACATTTAGGGACACTTACGTTATTTTAGTAATTGATATATCATCCCCATAAATTTTCACAATAAAATATAATAAACAGCGTGCTCGACTTCATTTTCTTTTCCGGTTCTTTGAAGCTCTGTTCAGATGCCAACAAGGCAATTTTTCGCCACTTCCCCTCACCACTGCCACTCACAACGAACTACTGAGAATGCAACCAGCTCTAAAGCCGCTTCTCTATGACCAATTGTTAGTAGTCAGCGATATACTTTTTCTTATTATTTCAGAAGCTGGATATTTTCTGACCTGCTATTACGTATCTATCATCGATATCCAGCAGGACACCATGATAAATAAATAATAGAAAAAAACAAATATTGTTAGATAGAAATACTAAATATAAGTGGACAATGGCCTTATAAAAAGCATACGCCAACACCTTAAACTAAGCAGTAACTCATTACGCTCCAATTGCAATGCCTGGGCCGTCTTCTTTGTTATTTGAGTATAATCTTCCCTCTACAAATGGTAGCACTGTGTCCACGGAAATACCATCACTAGTACTAAAACTGCAGTATGGTGAAGGATCACTGTTGGATTTCAACGCCTCAGAAACGATCGCAGAGTTCTGTAATTTATACTGACCTGGCGTGTTCACACCGTTTAGTTTGTCCCAGGGCAAGGAAAGGCAGGCATTGGGTATGGGACGTGTACTGTTGGCCATTGCTGTTGGTGTTACCGTGTACTTATCTGGCCAGAAATCCTGGTATTCTTTCCGTTTTACTTCATTGTCTCCTACTGTATATAGCTTGAGCCTTTGCATTTCCTTTTCAGATTTTCTAGTTTCCCTACCACTTTCACGCGTCGACTCGTAGAACGTTATCCTTTCGTTGATTATTCAATCTTTTTATCATGGTCACCTCCCCCTTGGCAGTCCCCTCCCAGAGATCCGAATAGGGGACTATTCTGAAATCTTTTGCCAATGAAGAGACCATCAAGACAATTTTTCAATTACAGAATACATAATAATTAATAGTAGTATGTGGGTGTATAGGGAGCAAGCCCTCTTCTAAGGTTAAATTCAACCATAATTTTATTTATCTTTTAAGGTCCCATTGAAACTTAAAAAATATTTTCCTTATCTGTTGGGTAATCTTGTTTAACCTTAAATAAGGTGCAAGTATACCTTAAACTCATTTTATTTTTAAATCTTTCTTAAGATTAAAACCAACCACACCCTGTCCAATGAGGTTTCTAAAAGTAAATCTTCTTTAAGGTGAAAACTAACCATAAAAATTTCTGGAGAATTGTGAAACAATTCATGGTTCAAAGTAACCTTAAAACGTAATCTAAAGTTATCATTAAGATCAACCATAAAAAAATTCACAAAGTTTTCTTGAGAAATATAAGTAAAATATGGTTCAACATCATAAAACATAATCAAAAGTGTTGAGAAAGATTATGATTAAACTTAATCTTAAAAAAGTATTAAATGTGTGGTGAGAACCATCCATTCTATTTAAATAAATAATTTCACAAATGTGAAATAAAAAGTGGTACAAATAATGGTTAATCTCAACCTTAAAATGTAATCGAAGATATTTTCAAAACTTATTCCTACACCAAACCAACCATCTTCTAGGCTCCTATTAACCTTAAAAATTATTTTACTTACCTGTAGGATACGCTCCAAGTCAACCTTAATACAATTATTTATCTTATGGTATAAGGGTACCATTAACTTAATTATCAGTCTAGATATATTTTATGGTTAACATCAACCATAATATTATTTCAAAATAATTTTTGACATTATTTCACACATCCTTATTTTATAGTTAAAATCAACCTTAACTTATATTTACTTTTAAAGTTCTAATTAACCTTAAAAATAATTTCATAGAACACCGGTAGACCAACCTCTTTTACAACTACTACAAACCTCTCCTACCCATGTATTGTTCTCTTTGTCTCCATTACAATTCTCGTTCTTTACTTTTCAATTCTTTTTCTCTTTGGGTGTAACCATCAATTGTTCTGTTTAACGCCGCTATACGAACATCTTTCTCTTGTAGTAACATTTTTTGATATCTACTTTTAATCACAAGTTTTTCATTTTTAGTCATAATTTTATTCATCTTTAGTATCAACTTCTCCACTTGACTTTCTAATTCACCAAAGTCTTTTAAACAACATTGTGGTGATAAATCACTATAAACACACTCTAAGATCTTAAATTCTAATTCCTCTAGGGCTACTTGGACACGGCATACTAGATCAATACTACTATTATATGAGGGCTCCATATTTATTATTTATTTTAATTTATATTAAAAAATCAATTCTAAATTTTTGCAAAACACCTAACCGCATTAAGTTTTAATGGTTCAAGAAACAATTAAAATTAAAACATCTCAGTAATTAAGCTATGCTTAATTAAAAGTTCTCAGTAATTATTCCATGCTTAAGATCATAAGTCAAGTTTCTTTTACCATACATAATTATGTATGCTAAAGTGTTGTCAGGAATTGGTGAATTAAAAGTAGCTGACAATTTCATGGCAGTTTTTTGTGCAGTGACAACATTCTTTCTCCTGCTCATATTTATTACATATACAGGGTACGAATTAATGAAATTGTATGCACTAATTTTATGGTCATCTTTCAATTCAGTTATTCTCTTAAAGTCTGCAAATGCATTGTATGCCTTCAAACAAGTGTCTGGAGGATCTATGTTCCACAGTTCTTCAGGAAATATCTCATTTCTGCCATTCTTTAGATAAATGTTTTGGAGATGCACGTGATCATACACTGATGAGTCTGCATCTTGGTTTCCTTTCCTGTTGGTCTGAAACACCACAAATACAAAATAAGGCATGTCAAACTCCATAGAATTGTAGTAATTCGTTATGTCTAGCTCAAAGTTTCTCTTACCACTAATTCCTGCTATTTCCTGCGTCTGAAGATCAAAAAATGAAATCGGAATCTTAGGATCCTTTAGCATCTTTTCTCTTAGCTCTAATTCATAGTTAGGCTCATACTTAACAATGGGTACTCTAATCTCCATATTTGTAATGGTTACTTTACCCAACTCAGGTCGAGAGCCTTCAATATCTGCACCACTATTATTTTTTGAAAACCATCTAAACAAGGCATCGCCAGCGTTTGCGCTTCCCACAAAAGTTACTGTTAGGTCTCCTTCCCACATGATTTCTTTGTAATCTTTAAAAAATCCACCCAACATTTTTAACGGATACAGTACCTCGTTTTCCTTTTTTCGTAACTTACCATTGTTAATGAAATTACCCTCGAATCTAATGTCATCGTCGAGAGAAGAAGTAAGGTGGTATAAAACCGTCGACGAAATGCTTGGATGCTCTAACCTGTAGATTATGTGACCTCTTTTCTTAACAATTACTGCACTCCATAACTGTGTCGGAAAGTTGTGAACGAGTTTAACATTCGATTTACCTTCGTAAGAAGTGTAATCTGATCCATTTGCGTGAGTAACATTATAGGTCATATACAAGTAAGCATTGTTGTCAAACCAACCATCACCAACTTTGATGTCTATTTCTACATCTTTGTTCGGTAGGTTTAAATTATTCCTAGTCTTCTCATTTACTGGAAAAGACTGCCACTGATAACTTTCTATTTTATTCATTTTATTTACTGCAAGATTTTAATTAAAACATTTCTAAAAGGACTGTTACCGACGCTTCTCCAAAATCTATCGCAGCATCATTTTCATCCGTTACACTTACTTCCAGGTTTTGAACTTTATCGTGCACAGGGAAAAATAATGGATAACACGGTTCGTATATAATTGGACTGCCAAACTGTAAGTGACCACACATTTCCAACTTGGGTTTAAAACAAGCAATAATATTTGTCTCTCGATGAAAGTGGTCAGAATCCTTTACAAACATACCATCAGCTAAGTTAAAATGCACTTTAATTTTTTCAAAAGGGATTATTTTCGGTAGCTCATTTGCTACAACTTTTGTTGCAGGTTCCACAATTTCGTCTCTAAAACCTAGCATCCTCCCAATACTACATTCCTTATTAAAATACAGCTTAAAGTCTAAGCTTTCTATCTCAACTCTATTTAGGATTTCGTTAGCCTTAATCTTTATATTACTAGCATTGAAAGGTTCCTGGCTCTGAATACACCTCTCTAAATTGTCTAGACTGTACTGCCCTGATGGAATATTTAAAGTATTAACCACACCATCTTTCTCATAGTGTAATCTGTTATTATCCTTTGTGACATTTGGAGTTAAGAATGTTGAATAAAATCCGACCAAACCAACCTTTGTATACATGTTTCTTATTGGTACATTTAGCCTCTTTTTTAAGTTTGAGGATGTACCACTAATTTCAAAAATTCTATTCATTTATTAATTAAGTAATAAGTAGTAAATAAAAAAGTAAAATGACTGATTGGGATCCAAAGATCAGAATTCGAGAAAAACGAATCAAAAGCAGACATGGGAAGTTATTACCTAGTTCAATTCGTTGCGCTATCGTTGGCCCAAGTGGATGTGGTAAAACAACTTTAATGGTTGATAATTACCTTCTGTGCCCAGGATGGCTTAACTGGAACACCATTAAACACTTGTACATCTACTCGAAAAGCTTAGAACAGTTTAAGTACAAACATCTTATGGAAAAATGTGAAAGAATTGAAAATGAACACAATGAGAAGGTAGCTACATTTGTTAGTAACTGTGATGACATTATACCATTAGACGAATGTGAAGAGTGCTCCGTTGTAGTGTTTGACGACTTTATATCAGAAAACCAAGATATTGTAAGAGAATACTTTACCAGAGGAAGACATAAGAACATTGACTGTTTCTACTTAGCGCAAACGTATTCTAAAATACCCAAGCAGTTGGTGAGAGACAACCTAAACTTTTTGAACATATTTAGACAAGATGACATTAATTGGAAACACATCTACGACGAATTTGTAGGTGGAGACTTTAAATGGAATGACTTTAGAGAGCTTTGCAGTAAGGTGTGGAATGAGGACTTTGGATTCATAACTGTTGACATGACTCGAAAGCTGTATGACGGTAGGTACCGTAATAAAATTAAAACTTTTATAAGATTTTAATGGTTTTTTAACCATTAAAATACCACATTTTTTCTGTTTACCCAACTATTGTGTGAGCTATCAAAACCTAGCCACTTAACAAATACTTTGTCACCCTTTTTTTTTAAAACTTTTTCTACAAGATACACATCTGGATACTTTGTCTTTTGTAACTCCTGTTCGTAAAAACTTCCTTTAATTTCTTCTTCACTTGTATCTTTTAACTTGTATGTAGTCGGACTTGTGTCATTGATCTGAGTCACTTCAAATATTTCTGTCGACCAATTAGCAGTATAACCTTTTTCGAACAAGCCTTTAAGTTTACTTATCCTAACTTTGTCACCTATCTTGAACTTGGGCGCATCTGCTTTGAGTTGCATCGTAGGTACCACCTTTTTTGCATTCTTTTCATCTACCTCTATAGGTTTCATCCCTATTGTCCTGTGTTTCCTGTTGTTGTAATCATACACCAGTTTTTGAAGTAGCTCAACCCATTTTTGATTGCCCTGGAGTGCAAATTGTTTCCACATTTTTTCCTTTAAAGTCCTGTTGAACCTTTCAACTACTGAAGCCTTAAGTTCTGTAAACGTAGAATAATGATTTACACCTGTAAGTTTCATGAGCTCTTTGAAGTGTTTGTTGTAGAATTCTTTGCCATTATCTGTTTGTAAGTGTTTCGGCGTCCTTTCTTGTAGTATACCTTTAAAAGCGTTGGTAAAACTTTCACCTGATTTATCTTTAACAGGAATAGCCCAAGCATACTTTGAAAAGACGTCTATTACAGTCAGTAAATACTTCATACCCTTGTTGAATTTTGATATACCTTTAAGGTGACCAGAATCCATCTCAACCAAGTCAGCCTGCCACAAATCATCTATACCGTAGGATGTAACAGGTTTTCTTGGAAAATTCTTTCTCAGTGGCTTGTGAAGCTCTTGTATAATTTCTTCACGAATACTTTTACTTGTCGGAGACATTACTTTATTTTTATAAACTTACTTTTCTTGGTATTACACACCCCACAATAGCCCTCAATCCTATGACGACCGTTTTTCGTCACAACTCTCTTGGGATGAAGTGTAGTAGTAACTTTTTTGCAGCTTAGACACCAAATATGTTTATCATCCATCATTTATTTGTTCGGAAATTAAAAAATCAAGATTCTAAGCCCTCGTCAATAGCATCAGTAATTGATGCAAGTTCACCAAATAGTAAGAGTTTTACGTCCACAGGGACTGTCTTCGCCGACTCTTTTAGTCTTACGGTTAGGAAATTTCCTTTATGAATTAATATTGGGTTATGCTTGTCCTCAATTACGTGTAATTTGTCATGTACATTTACTGAAACATCAAAATCATTAAATGTTAAATCTTTGTTTATATCTTTTCCAATGACAATAACTTTTTTCAGTACAAAATCATACTCGAAGGTGTACGTTTGTTGTTCTAATCCAGTCATAAAAGTGAATTCAACTGTTTGTTTATCACATATTTTGTTCAGGCCTTGTTCAGTTTTGTTGATGTATTGAGATAAATCACCTTTTGTATAATAATCTGAGAAAACTTTTTCTAGGTCCTTTTTACTGTAATAATGGTCGAGGTTGTTTTTACTTACATAATTATTAAGGGTTGTTAGTATACTTGTGTATTTGGCGTTAGCAACATCATTAACAGCATCGAGCTGGCTTTTAGTGACTGCATCATATCCACCTACGCCATCTGCTACGTTTACAATGCGCCTTCCTTTCAATGATACCCAGTTCTTTGAAAATGAGAAATACTTCTTAATATTAAGTTTACTGATACTAGATTCTAGTCCGTTTATGACGTCTCTGACATCGTCTAGTTGTTCAGTACCTTTCTTTATCTTGTTTCCGAAAATATCCATTTATTGTATCAAGAATTTTAATAAAACTCCATCCATCTGTAAATAGCTTCAGTACCATCACACACAAATGACCGCATATAAACTGATCGAAATTCTGAATTCTTTCTGAGTTGTAAAACAGATTGTCAGGACCCAGGTATTTCACTAAAGTTTGTGGTATACTGCCACCGAATGAGTCAAAAACGTATTTTTCATTACCCTTCTTGTAATAGCATATCCAGTGAGTACCAATGTGATCAGATGTATCCAAGTTAACTACCCCTGATTCGATTTCTTTAGGTTCTAACGGTAGGTCGTCGGCCATGAATACACCTCTAAAATTTTTGATTTTTAAAGACTTTGCTAACCTCTCGATATCATAGTTGCTCAACGGGTGGTTAATCTTGTTGAAGATTAATTGCACAATTTTTTCGACTTTTTTTCGACTTTTTTCTTTAAAAAAATACCATATCCCGCTTTCTTTTCCATTTCAAGATTATGCCTCTTTTGCTCCGCTAACTCTGCGTCTTCCTTTTGCTTCTTGTGCACAGCACTTGTTATTGCCGCAGCACCACCAGCTAAAGACCCGATTGCTCCCAACGCTGCAAGTATCAGTGGTAGAAATCCACCTTCATGCTTATTCAATCCAGAACCTTCTTTCAATCTCTTAGAGCTTAGGTACTCGAGTATCTTCTTCACAACAGGTATAGAAAATGTTATCAATAAGCTACCACCTTTTTTAAGTTTATTAGCTTTCTGTTTCATTTGAGTCTCTGTAAGATAAGCATCTAGAAAGCCATGATTTTTCAGGTCGTCATTGGACAGTTTTATTTTAATAGATTTCGCTCTCGGATTCCCACTGGAGGGAATGTTGTAGTCAATACTAAATCCTTTCATTTATTATCTCAAATAAATTAAATATTTTAGTGCTACACTCATATTAAATTTTAATGGGTTGTGGCCCATTAAAATTACACCTCTTCATTCACATTCACAATGCCCATCCATTATCATCTAACCCTAGACCTAGCTTCCTTTTCCCAAACATTATTCCAGCTACAGCTGTTGAAGCTAATCTTTCTCCTAGGGAAGCATCTTTACTGAAAATCCTTTCCTTTGCCGCTTTCTGCAGTTCTTTATCAGCTTGATGTCTTTGTTCCAAATCTTTATGATCCCTGTATGCGATATCATGCCTTTTGCAAGCTTCATCTAGAGGATTTATTCCAGCATCTCCTCTTGCTAATCGTTCTTCTAGTTTTGTACCTGGCGGTACACCCTTCAAGTTTCCCCGAAGGCCGGACTGTATCTTAATGGATCACGGAAGCTGATCAGGCTTCTCACCACCACACCCGTTCAGTCTCTGAGACGGCTCCATACTAGACTGATCTGTGTTAAATTTCTATTCTGCACAGTTCTTTAAAAGTTTCTCTGTAGAACTTCTCTTTCCCACGTACTTCTCTCATTTTCAGTTTTTGCCTGAGTTTCTCTTTTTCGTGCCACTCCGGATCTTTCATGTGTTTGTAATAGTAGTCTCTTCTAACCTTTCTTTTTTTCTCTTGATCCCGCGTCTTATCACGATTGTAAGAATAAGCTAGAAGTACATTAAGCAACTCTGAGGGGTTGTATTTGTCTATTTCAACTTGCTCTACAATTCTCAGCTCTTTTCTTGATGACACTATAACAGACCTAACTAATTCTATTTTAAACTTGTCAACACCAAGGTTTCTCATATGTTGTGAAACAGGCTTGGCATTATTCTTTCGTGCATCAGATCTGTGTCCTGCCATTCTTCTACATAACTTATCTGTTGTGCTACCAATGTATATCAGTTTATCAACAGTGTTTCTTATCTTGTAAATTGTACCGTGCATTACGTTTATTTAAACACAAAAACATATATCAATATTTGCTAGAACAGGAACTCGCCTGCGGATTACCCAATCCTAATCGTTTTTACCGTTGGAGCCGGTCATTACCCGGGTTCCCTCTAAAAGTTTCCAAATAGAGGTGGTAGATTAGGCTCTAAGGGCGTTCCCGCAACAAGGTGTGTATTGCCATGCTCTTTTCAAGCACAACAGTGGCCCAGTTGACCACAGTAATTGTATCCAGGTAAATGCATTTCAACAGGAAGATTATTAATTAACGTGTTCACTAAGCCCTTTCCATAACTTTCTGCCTTCCAGAATGTATGAGGGAGATTGTTTAGAAATCTAATTAGGTAAGGTATCCCCTTTGGATTATTTACTATGAAGTCATTAAATTTACTCGTAAGCATCTTGGTTATTCCAACCTTCTCATTGTGGAAGTTGTTATTTCCCGCATTCTCTTCACCATGAATAACCATTAACCTATCAATTAAATCTCTGACGTCATTCATCCACACGTACTCGACTGGTTTGTCTGTATACCTCTTTACAAAACCCATACCACCCTTTGTGTTTGGCGAGTTACCACGTTCTTTCTTGAGTGACTGCCATATTGGTTTAATGATGTTGTTGTATTTTTCGCTACTGCTTGACTTGGGTTTATTCCCCTTTGGATCATTGTTCTGATATATCGCATTGGTAACCTTCAGCATAGTTGTATAGGTATCAAGATCGTCAGATGTGTACTCTTCAGGTGATACGGTTTTCTGAGTCAGGAGCTTCATAAACCCATTGGTGGCTTTAAAGGAGTTACCCTTCACCATAATATTATCGTTGTTGAATGTTACTTCGGAGTCACCCATGTAATGCCTACCATTGTCAAAACGGAGACCAAAAATTGTGTCACCTAGAGCGCCTAAGTATTTTGAAACTTTTGGGCCCAGGTAAGTTGTTGAGTAGTCTGAAACAGCCTTCATCTTCTGCCGTTCCTCGTCTTCAATTTGTTCCAACATAGGCTCCAACCTCTTACGTGTCTTTGGTGTGATGGGGTCATCAACAAATAAGCTTCTCTCAAACGATGTTACCTCAGGAGTAGGTGGTATAGGGAACATATCGTCAAACCCCCCATCGTAAGGTAGTAGCTGCTTTTCAATCTCACGATTTTTTTCTATAGCATCAATTACGTCCTTC
The DNA here is from genome assembly GCF_023897955.1 of Schistocerca gregaria. NCBI lineage: Eukaryota > Metazoa > Arthropoda > Insecta > Orthoptera > Acrididae > Schistocerca > Schistocerca gregaria. The sequence goes on from NC_064920.1 coordinate 508,923,303, forward strand.
CCTATTGCATCTAATTTATCGATAACTGGTTGGTCTTCTTTTTTGTATTTTTCGTATTCAGTTATAGGCTTAATTTTCCATTCTTTAAATTGGTCTTTGATTTGTTCAAATTTCTTTCTGTTCTTTTTTGCTTGCTTAACAAGCTTTTCATCATATTTTGCAAACATTTATTTAAGGAAAAATAATAAAATTATTCGTTTGGACGTTGACGTTGGGACGTTTGGACGTTGACGTTGGGACGTTGGGACGTTGACGTTGGGACGTTGGGACGTTGACGTTGAGACGTTGACGTTGAGACGTTGACGTTGGGACGTTGACGTTGACGTTGGGACGTTGGGACGTTGACGTTGAGACGTTGACGTTGAGACGTTGACGTTGGGACGTTTGGACGTTTGGACGTTGGTACGTTGGAGATTTTAAGGGTAAAAAACCATTAAAATCAATTTAAAAGAACTCAATATCGTGTATCTTGTTGTCTTTGTTTGTTTCTTTGGTACCATTGTATAACATCTTTAATCCAACCAAAGTATTGCAATCATCCCAGCTTAATAATTTGGTGTATCTATCGGGTAATATAATCTTGTATTCACTGTCGAGTTGTAGACAAAACTTTTGGCCATATTTTGTACTTATATTCTCAGCATTTGTAATGGTATAAGTGTGTCCCTTTTCTAACTCATTCAGCTTCGTAAACGTTTTGTTGGCGCTGTTAAGTTTCAATAGCAGTTGATTTCGTTCCATTTATTTACTGCAATATTTAAAAAAAATTCTCGTTAGGGTTTTAATGTTTCTAGCTGAGTCACAGTATCTTTTAAACTCTTCACTAGTACCGTAAAAGAAGATGACTTCTTGGGACAGTTTATGCCAAATAAAGAAAGATCGAATTTACCTGCTCTTACTAGTACGTTTGAGAATTCATTGTATTCATATAATATACCATCCTTGAAGAAGTACAGCAAACCGTTTATGTTTCTAAAAACAGAATCAAATGCTGAAGGTACTCCTGGGAAGCTTTTACTAATCACACCATAAGCTTTTGCTTTCAAGCTACATTCATCGATTTCTGCAAAATATATATGGTCATAAAAAATGAAGGTTCTACCAGAGTAAGTGTTCACAGCTCCATGTACAACAGAATTTTGTCGCAACCCTATATCAGATACTCTTTTTGGGTAACCAGGTTGTAACGTTAAACTCGGTATCTGAACCATGTATATCATGTTATTAATGATAAGAACGACTTCACCTGATGGTCTCTGATAAACAGCAGATACATTTTCGAATTGTTGAGGTAGAAACGTTAACCAGTCTGTAATTAGTTGCGGTTTTGAAAGCTCGTCATTACTATTAAGAGCAGTCATCCAAACCCACGTTCCATAAAAAATGTATAGAAACTCATTCACAATTACAGAACTTCCAAAATGCTTCAGTGTGCACAGTTCAGGCTCTTTTTTGGGTACTGCTTCAGGCGAGGGTGAAGCTGGAGTAGAAGTAGGGCGCTGTTCCGTATCGCTAGAAGCACGTTTCCCATATAAACTTTGAATACCACGTATATCATCTTCAGATAGGCTCAGGATAGTGTTATTGTAAAATGCGTACATCACCGATTCAGAGAAATCTGAATGTGCCATACCCAACGTGTGACCAATCTCGTGAACTAGAACAACAAACAGGTTTGTCTGTGAAGAAGGTGTGTTACCGTCCATTTCCATGTACCAATATTCATCCGGATCAACGTGGATTTCAATGGGGTCGTTGTACAAATTAGGAAAATCTGCATGAGCTAGCACGCTTCCTCTACCATCAAAACTTCGTTGACAGAACTGTAGGGCTGAGTTTTGACGTCGGTGTGCTCCCCTCTTAGTCGAAATGATAATATCAGGACTTTGGTTGCTGTTCTCAAAAGTAAGATCTGTGTGTTCTTGCCACATTTTAAATGCAGATTGTGCCACCTGTAACATTTTTCTAGTTGCGAGATAGTAATGCCATTTTATATTCTTCTTATTCCACTTGTAGATGTGTGTAGTAAAGCTTAAAACGTTATCTTCCACGCCACACCTCGGGTTCTTCATTAATTGTAAAGTTTCATCAGTCAGCTCACCATTAGCCACGAGATGATATTTCTGTTGGAATAACGTAAGTGCATCTTTGTACGCTTCTTCACTCAGTTGAGAAAGTTGATCTTCTTGGTAGTCTAAGTACCCAAAGTTGTGCAAATATTTTACTGCTGCTTCATCGTGAGCAGATACAAATGATAATATTGAAAGTAGAATTATTCTGTTCATTTATTTGAATAGAAATAATAAAAATGATTTTAAAAAGAAAATAAATAAGTAAATAAATGAAATCAGGGGTAGTATTTAAGTATTTTTGACACTCTACCTATACAAAAGAGATAAACGCATGGTACTTGTGTAACACAGGTATCAAAGACTTGTTTTACGAGAGTTGCGTTTACTCCAGCAATATCTAAAGCTTGCTCAAATCTTTGTTCATCAGTACCGAGATGAGCTGTATATACTACTTTAGTAGCCCAATCATGAAATCGATATCCTGTACCTGAATTGGATTTAAAAATAACCTTTAAAAGACCATTATAAGTAAAAAATGTTCGTTTGACTCGTTTTTGTTCTTCTGACCCATCACCGCTAAAATGGCGGTTAATGGTTAGTAAAAATATTTATATATGAAGAATGCTCTTTTCATTTACGCTAGAATGAAGTGACGTGTCTCGCCTCTTGCGACATCTTCACGGCCAAGGCTGCTCCGACTGCGATAGCCAGCTGGGAGGCCAACGGTGAAGGTCGGTCCGCCGATGTCATGAGTGCCTGCATTAGTCACAACAGCGCTGCTCTAGCGTAATATTTTAACTTAAATGTATATTATTCACTTAAACGTAAATTTTCCGCTAATAAATTGTTGTTTTTGGGTGTTGTTGTGTATGTTACACTACGTAATGTAAGTAAAAACATACAGTAAGTCAGATGAAGCGTAATGCTGAGAAAGAGAGTAAGATTAATAGCTTACTCGAATGCATTTGTTTCGCCGGCGCGGTAGCTCAGCGCGTTCGGTCAGGAAGACTGGCCACCTTTCTGAAGAAAAAACTGAGTAAAGTTTTCATCGTGGAATTTTGAGTGACGTCATGAGACGTCCGCACTGATCCGCTCTCCCTCATCTGCTAAGAAATATGGGACGAGACGTGGTAACAAAGAGTAAAAAAACCCTGTGGGGCAGAAGAACAAGGACGACGAAGAAATGATACAAACAAAAGACCCCACAGGGTTCCTCGGCGCCGAGGTTTTGCTGTTTTCGACAAAAATAATTTTTTTAATTAGATAATACATATAATAAATGTCTGTGAGCAATAAACTAATACCTCCTTGTAGCATGACGGCTATAATGAAAGGCAATGACAACCCCGCAGCACTTTGTTTTGATATAAATAAGGTGCCAGAAAACCTAAGATACATCGTTTTTAATTATCTGCGCAGCCTTCAGTATTTACAACTGACTATAATGGAATTGGTACAAGACGAGAGAGAACTCTTTAAAATAGGTGAAGGTATGTCACAGCTAGAAAAACAATTTGAAAAGTTGATGGTTAAATTGGTACAAGACGAGATAGCACTCAGTGAAATAGGTGAAGATATGTTACAACTAGAAAAACAATTTGAAAAGTTGATGGTTGAAATAATACCACAATCTGACTCTGAGGCTGAACAATCTGACTCTGAGGCTGAACAATCTGACTCTGAGGCTGAACAATCTGACTCTGAGGCTGAACAATCTGACTCTGAGGCTGAACAATCTGGATGTTTAACTGATTTAAATGCTAAGCTTGAACAAGAAATTGAAAAATTAAAAATTAAGCATAAAATAAAAGATAAAGAAATCGAAATATTGCAATTAAAATTAGAAATTATGAAACAACATCTGCAATATCCTGAGGCTGAACAATCTGACTCTGAGGCTGAACAATCTGACTCAGGCTAAATTCAAATATTATTTTTAAGGTCTACGAAACCTTAAAACTATTGGTAGCAAGTAGTAAGAAGATTTTTTCGAAATTAAAAAAATGAATTTTTATTTAATTTTTTTAATAAAATAAATCATTAAATAAATGAATATGCCGGAAGGAAATAAATATAACTATGCAGGTAAATACTGCAACAAGTGTGGAGTGGACATCACTTATAAGAATTGGTCCAGGCACTTGAAGTCAAAGGGTCATCTTAAGAATGACCCAAACAATGAAGAGAAGGAGGAGCAGAACAAAGATAAAATATACCGCGAAGATCTTAGAAACATGGCTAAAGATTATAATCTTAGTGGTGTTTCGAAAATGAAGAAATCGCAACTAATTAATGCTTTGGAAAAGACTAACGACATGTTGTACAAGAAGCAGGATTTGGAAAAGCTAAGGGTACCACAGCTGCGAGAGATTGGAAGAAATAATAACATTAAGGCGACTGTTAGGATGAGGAAGGCTGAAATAATTGAATCCATTTTGAAGACGCAAGACATTGTCTTTCGTAATAAGGTAGATCAAGAGTTAGGCTTTCACGAAGACTTGATAGAACCACCCAAGGAAGAAAGAAAACCACCCTACAAGATCACTGAAACAAACTCACGATTCATTAAGAAATTTAACGCGACTGAAGTAGACTACACCATAAAGGTAAGTAAGATAATGGAAGTAGAGAACGCCATCAATGCAATGATTAAACTGGCCAAAGAGAAAGGAAACTACAAAAAAGGAGACAAATTAACAGTAGTAGCAAGCAACCCAAATTTTCCCCACGACATTTCGACTGTGGTTCAATCCAATGTTAACGCCAGATCTTTCATGAGTCATATTGGCAGAATTCTATCTTCTAACGACAACTTAAATATCACACAAACCAGGTTCAATATTAAGATTCTGAATGTACCTAGAGGTCAGGGGAAAGCACAGAAAATTATAAATCTATCTTAAGATGTGAGAACCAAAAGATGCATCACCCAAATAAAGAACAAAGATAACTTGTGCTGCCCGCGAGCCATCGTAACAGCCCTGACCTACCACACGAATGAAGTTCTCGATAGACCGCTTAGTGAAATGGAAATTAAATTAGTTAGGCAAGGTAGACCTATTCAAACTGAGCTAACCCTAGAGCTGTGCAAGAGACTAGGTAACTACAACGAAGAAGGCTTCACACTAGAGGACATAAAGAACGTAGAAGAATTGTTGGGTATTCAGATAAAGGTTGTGTGTGCTGAAAATTTTAATTCGGTTATATACTCGGGCCAGGAGAAGGATACTAAACTTTATTTATACAAAAACGGGAACCATTTTGATGTTGTAAACAGTATGAAAGCTTTCTTGGGTAGTGTATATTACTGCCAGGTTTGCGACTCACCTTACAACAACAAGGATAAGCACAAGTGTAAGAAGAATGTAAAGGTGTGTGTTTTGTGTAAGAAAAGGGCGCACTCCCCCGAAGGTAACGATAAAGTTTACTGTAATAAATGTAATAGGTATTGTTACTCTCAGGAATGCTTGAATCATCACTCTGAGGTTTGTAAGGCTGTTTACAAGTGCAGAGGGTGTAACATGATTCTTCAGAGATCTAAGGAACACAAATGTGGATACTCCTTCTGCTTTAACTGCATGGAACCTTGCAAAACAGGCGAACATCAATGCTACATACAGAAGAAGCAACAGAAAGGTGGAAGGTGTGAAAGTCGGTGTATTTGTAAGGCTACCGATAAGGAGAGTTTTTTGAAACACTTTGTAGCTAAAAACAAGGATAAACTTGTCAAAAATGCAAAGCTCATTAGGCTTCAGAAGAAACTGGCGAACGGAGACATTTCAGAACAAGAGTATAAAGTACTCTACACTAACACACTGACGGAAATTGTAACGCTATTCAATGGTTGTAGGTATACAGAGAAGTATATTTGGTTCGATTATGAAGCTATGCAAGATACTGGAGTGCACACCCCTAACCTCGTAGTTGCACATTACATCGATGGAACCAAATTAAGCTTTAATACGAATGAAGAGTTCTGTAAGTGGTTGATTTCTAAGAACCATCAAGGTTACACCGCCATCGCACACAACGCAAAAGGGTATGACTCACAATTTATCTTGAAATACTGTATAGAGAACACTTTGAAACCATATACTATATACAACGGAACCAAGTTAATGATGCTTGAGGTAAACAATTTGATTAAGGTTATCGATAGCCACAGTTTTGTAGCTTCTCCTTTGAGTGACTTCCCTAAAACATTCGGGCTAAAAGAACTTAAGAAGGGTTACTTCCCACATTTCTTCAACACAAGAGACAATCAGACTTATGTAGGACCTATTCCTGAGACGAAATACTATGGCGTAGACACGATGAAGACAAAAGCTAGAAAAGAGTTTCTTGAGTGGTACAACAATAAGGTTAAAGAAAATTACGTGTTTGACTTTCAAAAAGAATTTATGGATTATTGTAACTCTGATGTAGATGTTCTGCGTAGAGGTTGTTTGGAGTTAAGGAAACAATTTTTAGAGATTGCTAACATAGATCCATTTCAGTACATAACTATTGCAAGTGTTTGTATGGGTATTTATAGGTCCAAGTACCTCCAGGAAAATACTATGGCTGTGATAAAAAGTGACAAGAAAGAAATGTATAGTAAAGAGTCAATAACCTGGCTCAACACCTTCGGGGGTGTACAACACGCTTTGAATGGTGGAGAAGTAACGATTCGTGGGGCAAAAGTAGATGGATTCAATAAGGACACTAATACAGTATACCAGTTCCACGGTTGCTTTTGGCATGGATGTCCTGATTGTTATCAAGAAGAGACTATTAACAATGTTAACCATGAGACTATGGGAGACTTGTACGAGAAAACAAAGCGAAGAAGTTACCAAATTAGGGAAGCAGGATACAACCTTGTCGAAATGTGGGAATGCAAGTGGGCTAAGAGTAAAGGATACAACTATACTACTCCAATCGTTGAACCCTTGAACCCTAGAGATGCTTTCTATGGAGGAAGAACAAATGCAAGCAAGCTTAAAGTGTGTGGTAAAAAGCTGAGATACATAGATGTATGCAGCCTCTACCCTACAGTTCAGTATTTTGATTACTATCCTGTCGGTCACCCTATAAAATTATACAAACCTAAGAGGTACAACAAAAATTGGTACGGTTTGATTAAGTGCAAAGTATTACCACTGCGCAAGCTGTATCATCCTGTTTTGCCTATTAAAAAGGATAAGTTGATATTTGGGTTGTGTGGAAAGTGTATTGAGGAAAAATGTGGTGCTTGTCAGCACACAGACGATGAAAGGGTGATAATAGGAACGTGGACTACAGATGAAGTGAAGAAAGCTATAGAGAAGGGGTATAAAGTGGTACAAGTATACGAGGTTTGGCATTTTGAAGAAAGAAGTAATGATCTATTTAAAGGATACGTTAAGGACTTTATGAAAATTAAGCTAGAAACGAGTGGGTGGAAAGAAGACTTTGAAACTATTGAAGAGTACACCACAGCGGTTAAGGAACATCTTGATATTGATCTGAATCCCGAAGAAGTGGTTTCGAATCCTGGTAAGCGTGCCGTTTCAAAGATTTGCTGAAACTCATTGTGGGGTAAATTCGGTCAAAGACAGAACTTGACCCAAAGTGAATACGTAGTGGATGTAGAGAGGTGGTACAAAATAATGTTAGATGATAGGGTTGATATAAGCAATATGATTTTTATTAATGATAATATTGTACAAGTCACCTATAAGTACAAAGATAATTTCGTTGAAGACTCCTACTCAACCAATGTGTTTATAGCAGCATTTACAACTTCTAATGCGCGCCTACGGCTTTATGATATGCTAGACAGGCTAGGGTCAAATGTGGTCTACTACGATACTGATAGTATTGTTTATATTGATGATGGTACCAACACTGTTGAAACTGGTTGTATGTTGGGGGAGTGGACTGATGAACTGGGTAAGGATGATCATATCACAGACTGGATTTCTACAGGACCTAAGAGCTATGGGTACGTGACATACAAAGGAAAGGAGACAATGAAGGTAAAAGGTTTCACGTTAAACTATGAAAACTCTAAAGCATTGAACATCAAAACTATGAAAAATATTGTGGATAAGGACATCGATAAGGTTAAATTGAAATATAAAATGATTACAAGAGATACAAAATCTAAGCGCTTGATTAATAAGGGTGTTAGTAAAGAATTCAAATTCGATTATGATAAAAGAATGATTGAGTCTGAGGTCAATGGTATTATTGAAACATATCCTTGGGGATATTTAATAACAAAAGAAATAGCAATTTACTTAAATAAATAGGTAGACACAATCTTGAAACAGATTAAGATAAATAGACAAGTTAAGGTTAAATGAGGCTATAATTGGTAAGATAAGTTAAGGTAAGGTTTCACCTTAAATAAGATTAATATAGGTAAAATAAGTTAAGGTAGACACAAACCACAATCTTCAATAAGATTAAGATAATTTTTTATGGTTAATAGGACTTTAAAAAAGTGTTGGTTAAGTATAGGAATAATTCTTGAAAAAATCTTCGATTACATTTTAAGGTTAAGAGTAACCATAAGTTTTAACACTTTTTATTGAGACTCTTTATTTAAGTAGAATGGATGATTCTCACCACACATTTAAATCTTGTTTAAGATTAAGATTAGCCACACTCTTTCTCAACATTTTTGAATGTTTTTTATGATGACTTTGAACCATATTTTTTAATAAAATCTTATGACGTTTTTTAAGTTTAGTTTTAACCTTAAAATAGGTTAACTTTTCAAGATTGGGTGAACCATAAATAATTTCACAAGTGTGAAAGAAATTGGGATTTAATTGTATGGTTAGTTTTCACCTTAAACAAGATATACTTTTGGAAACCTCATTGGATAGGGTGTGGTTGGTTTTAATCTTAAAAAAGATTTAAAAATAAAATGAGTTTAAGGTAAGATTTAAGGTTAAACACGATTATCCAACAGATAAGTAAAATAATTTTTTAAGGTTAAATGGAAGCTTAAAAGATAAATAAAATTATGGTTAAAATGAACCTTAGAAGAGGGGCTGCTCCCTATACACCCACATACTACTATTAATAACAGTATATTCTTTATTTGCAGAAGTAGTATTTGCGTACCATCTTCGGAACACTGACACAATCTAATTATGAAATTACAATCCAAGACTGCCGATCCAGAACACTCCCGCTATTGGCAGGAAATTCAAAATTCGGCAGGAAAATGCAAATTTTTACCTCTGGCTGTGAAGCATGGTGATTGGGGACGGTAGTCGCCATTGACGAGCACTAGACAGTAGCTCCATCCAGTTTCGTCAGCTACCGCTGGATGTCTAGAGGATATTTTCGCTCTTAGTCCAACACTAGACAGTTGCTTCGACCAGTCTAGCCAATAGCCCCCACATGGGAAGGATTGGTGAAGTATAGGGGAGTAGTCTCCTGCTGGTCTACAAAACAATAGCTGTTGGGAGAAACATAATCCTGGGTAATACACAAATTAAAAAAAGTTTTGCATCACCCCAGTTCCCAGAACTCCTGGAGGTAGACTTTGACTTTGGATATTGTATCACAGACACAGTCCCCTTGACTGTTCAGAGACGTCAGTAAACCCGCCCAAAGATCGAAACAACTATGCGTGAGATGCGTCTATAAGACGGAGGGGATTCGATAGCCGATCAGTTCCAGTCATTCCAACAGGAACGAGGTACACGGATCGTGTTCTCTGTAGTTCAACCATGCCTCGACGGTCAATACCCCTGTTCGATCGCGTCCACATTGTTACTTTGTGCCAGGAAGGCTCTCAACGAGAGAAGTGTCCCTCAACTCGGAGTGAACCAAAGCGATGTTGTTCGGACACGGACGAGATACAGAGAGACAGGAGCTGTCGATTACACACCTCTCTCAAGCCGCCCAAGGGCTACTTCTGCAGTTGATGACCGCTACCTATGAATTATGGCTCGGAGGAACCCTGACAGCAACGCCAGCACGTTGAATAATGCTTTTCGTTCAGCCACAGGACGTCATGTTACGACTCAAACTATGCGCAATAGGTTGCATGATGCGCACCTTCACTCCCGACGTCCATGGTGAGGTCCATCTTTGCAACCAGACACTATGCAGCGCGGTACAGATGGGCCCAACAACACGCCGAATGGACCGGATTAGGATTGGCACCACGTTTTCACCAAAGAGTATTGCATATGCCTTCAACCAGACAATCTTCAGAGCCGTGTTTGGAGGCAACACGGTCAGGCTGGTCGCCATAGGGTCACTCTACATCGCGTACAGCAAGGTGGAGGGTCCCTGATGACTTGGGGTGGCATTATGTGGGGCAGACGTAAGCCGTTGGTGCCATGGAAGGCACCGTAACGGCTGTACGATACGTGAATACCAACCTCCGACCGCTAGTGCAACCATATTCGCAGCATATTGGTGAAGTATTCGTCTTCATGGACGACAACTCGCGCCCCCATCGTGCCCATCTTGTGAGTGACTTCCTTCAGGACAACGACATCGCTCGACTAGGGTGACCTGCATTTTCTCCAGATATGAAGCCTATAGAATACGTCTGAAAAGGACTGTTTATGGACAACGTCACCCACCAACCACTCTGAGTAATGTACGCCGAATCGCCGTTGAGGAGTGGGACAATGTACACCAACAGTGCCTTGATGAACTTGTCGATAGTATGCCACGACGAATACAGGCATGCATCAATGCAAGATGGCGTGCTGCTGGGTATTAGAGGTACCGGTGTGCACTCTTGATGAGTATTCAGAAAACCGTCACTCAGTAGTTCCTGCAATCTTCATGGATTTTGTATCCGTCTGATAGATTGTTGTAATGAATTTCCCCTAAACTCACAGATCCTAGAGAGTGTCTTAAGTGGATTCATCTGTTTCTTACATTTTTTGTGCTTGTATATGTCATTAGTGAGTTTGTCTTGCTATCACAATTTACATCAGAGATTAGCGCGATATTTACCTGGATTCATCTCTCTTTCTTGCAGTTTTTGTGCTTGTATACGTGATTAGTGTGTTTAATCTTACTGTTATACATTACATCAGAGATTAGCGAAATGTTGTTTTCTTGCTGTTATTACACAGTCTGCTGTACAGACATAATATTACTTTAATTGTTCTTAATTTCCTTGAATTCCTACTTTTTTCTATAAATAAAAGTGTATGTTCAAACTTAATGTGTCTTGAATGAGATTTTCACTCAGCAGCGGAGTGTGCGCTGATATGAAACTTCCTGGCAGATTAAAACTCATTCTGGAAACATCACCTAGGCTGTGGCTAAGCCATGTCTCTGCAATATCCTTTCTCTCAGGAGTGCTAGTTCTGCAATTTTCGCAGGAGAGCTTCTGTAAAGTTTGGAAGGTAGGAGACGAGGTACTGGCAGAAGTAAAGCTGTGAGGACGGGGCCTGAGTCGTGCTTGGGTAGCTCAGTTAGTTAGCCTGCACGGTAGCTCAGCGTGTTCGGTCAGAGAACGGGTTGGCCTCTGTAATAAAAAAACTGAGTGAAACGATCAACAAACGAATGTGACCGGATGTCATGTGACGTCCGCAACGAACAAACACAACGATCAACAAAGAACAAAATGGAGGGAAAAAAAGTTGGTAGAGCACTTTCCCGGGAAAGGCAAAGGTCCCGAGTTCGAATCTCGGTCCGGCACACAGTTTTAATCTGCCAGGAAGTTTCTTACTGTGTCTTGTATTCTACCTTTTCCTTTCCAACATCGTGCCTCTACATTATTCGAGTCTCTCATTGAGGTAATATAATATGCTCAATATGATTGTGTGTTCCATTCACTAGGATCTAGAGGCTTTTTAATTATTACTTCGCTAGAGACTTCCTAGTCTTATCAGACGCTGTAAACTCAACTGTACACAATCATCTTTGCTGGAGTGGTTTGTCACGTTCCTTAAATTCCCATACGCACTTTGTTCTCCTTAGCGTACAAAATATGAACCAGTGTAGGAAGGTGAGAGACATACAACAGCACCTGGAGATTGTGTGATAGTGCGATGGTCATCCAACCATTACTTCCATAGCAGTGAGTTTTGCGGTGGAGATACAACCTTAACTGCTAGCATCACTACATCAAAGCATTCCGCCGCTCTTTTGCGCGTGTAGCACATGGTCGTCCTCTGCCATCCCCGTGCATAGTCTAAAAGGGCACGCAGGAACTGGACAACACGATAAAGCATTCGGCAGCGCGGCCCGTCGCTTTAGCTGGCCCGATCCTGACGCGGGGCACTCGCCGTGTCACGGGTTGCCTGCAGCGCAGGTAGCCGCCAGCCCCAGCAGCCAGCAGGCACCAGGCAGCGGCTGGCTGTGCCGGCTGTAATTGACTCGCGCCCGGAGCTGCGCTGATAATTATCGGTGCATTAGCGCGTTAATAATTAACGCGCCCAGGCGACGCTAGCGCAACGTCCGCTGCCACACGAAGCGGTAGCTTTCACTCTGCTAAACGACGTGCCGCTGGCATTCTCTTTGACCAGTGAATTCGAAGAAGCAGCATTTCCTGACTCAAACCGAAATCTCTTTGCAAAGCTACCACATTTCGTCCAGCTCCAAGTCGAATAACACTTACGTGTTTGCTCTAAATCATTTCACTACAAGTAATGATGTTTGTTAAGAGCTCTCAGGAGGAACACGAAGTGGCCTAAAACGATCTACGCAGGACGTTGGGAAATCTCAGTTACAAAATTGTAGGACTTGTATAGGAGAGTGACTAGACAATAATTTGAACGGGAACCGATATTAGCAAACGTACCATTTCCATGCTACAAGCATTGTAAACCATGTTGGTAATGTGACCACATTTACAAATGATTTATTAAGTGTGACAGTACAGTAGTTGTTGTATTGTTCCACTCATTAATAGCGAAATAAATTGCTCTCATACTTGTCGATGGGTTCTGTTCAACGTGATGCAGTATAGTCTCTTACAGTTTGGGTGTGCATCATCTCCTTGGAGCAACACAGTCACCCCTGCTGAGGGTGAAGGTACCCTTTGTGGCGTTCGCTGTTTTATTCAGTGGTTTGGTTTTTAACTAATTTGTAAATGGAAATGATAATCTTATTTTATTACATTGAGTAATTACTAAATAATTTTTCTCCCGGCTAAAGATTTGATCAAGTTGCTAAAGAACTCCAAATTAAGGTCGTGTTAAAGTGTCGTCTGTGAGTTGTGTAAGTGGATTATGATGGAAACAGTTATCTTCAGCAAAATGATCATTAAAACCACAGAATATCAGCCGCGCACGACACTGACGCCTTTTACCTGAAACAATATTCTTCGCAACTCGTGCGTAAATAATTTCGGCTCCATACATCAGCTAGAAAAGTTTGTTATAACGATCGTGCTATGAGCACTGTTTTTAAAGAACCAATCTGATTCGAATTACTTTCATTAAAATGAGTTCGGGACCACCGGTGCACATTTATTTTTACACATTTGTATTACGTTCGGCTTTTATTTCTGCAGAGTTGCGTAATTTGAATTTTCCGCTGTGATAATTGTTAAGATGGCGGCAGACAATTAATAGAGACATTTTTATTGTTAGAGCAAATAAGTAAATACTTAAAATGTTTATTAAACGCTATAAACTATACATTCATATTGTGCAGTATTTAGACCTCATCAAGCAAACATTTGATTTGTTTCTAAGGAAAACACAGACAAAAAACGCGATACAGATCGCTATCATCAATGGCTGCGCTCCTTGCAGCGGAAAGAAATAATTAACACAGATAATGCTTACTGAGAGAGGAATCAAAGTTACAAATAATTATTCACTCATATTTATAATAATAGTGAACTCTATTTTCAAGTAATAATTAACAAATAATTACAATTTCTTAACCGACCTCAGTTTGATATGCGTCCGCAACTTACAAAAGCCAACAAACAAAAGGTAAAAACAAAGGAAGACAAACGCAGATCATAAAAGGAATTTACAATTATCATTGTCTTTGTATGATACACATCGATATGTCTAATTACATCATGGAATATTATATAAATAATTAATATTTATAAGTTTTCACTGTTTTTTCATACATCGAATACCTAATGTTTATAGCTGTTACAGGCATAATTTCCTCTCGTCGCACTGTAGCCAAAAATTTATCACGTGGATGTTACACCTTTCTCAAAACCATTGTGTAATTGTGGCAAACGGGTATGCAATGGAGCTGTACAATGTGGGGAATGTTCTTGGCAAGGGCTGCGAGTATCTTTCGCATTACCGTGAGTTTTGCCATTGAAAAGGATCATATCGATGTATTATGTAAGAGTATACTCAACAAAGTTGCTCTAATACGACAAAAAAGTGAATGAGACTCGAACCGGGTCAGAGAGGAACAACGGACGTCAAATGACATCAGCCAATAAGGCGGAACCACTTCCCACTATGACCAACCTCTCGCATATCTACACTACTGGCCATTGAAATTGCTACTCCACGAAGGTGACGTGCTACAGACGCGAAATTTAACCGACAAGAAGAAGATGCTGTGATATGCAAACGATTAGCTTTTCAGCGCATTCACACAAGGTTGGCGCCGGGGGCGACACCTACAACGTGCTGACATGAGGAAAGTTTCCAACAGATTTCTCATACACAAACAGCAGTTGACCGGAGTTGCCTGGTGAAATGTTGTTGTGATGCCTCGTGTAAGGAGGAGAAATGTCTACAATCACTTTTTCGACTTTGATAAAGGTCGGGAGGAAGCCTACCGCGATTACGGTTTATCGTATCGCGACATTGCTGCTCTCGTTGGTCGACATGAAATTACTGTTAGCAGAATATGCAATTTGGGGGTCCAGGAGGGTGATACGGAACGCCGTGCTGGATCTCAACGACCTCGTATCACTAGCAGTCGAGATGACAGGCATCGTATCCGCATGGCTGTAACGGATTGTGCAGCCACGTCTCGATTCCTGAATCAACAAATAGGGACGTAGGGAAGACAACAACCATCTGCAAGAACAGTTCGAAGACGTTTGCAGCAGCATGGACTATCAACTCGGAGACCATGGCTGCGGTTACCCTTGACGCTCCATCACAGACAGGAGTGCCTGCGATTGTGTACTCAACGACGAACCTGGGTGCACGAATGGCAAAACGTCATGTTTTCGGATGAATCCAGGTTCTGTTTACAGCATCTTGTTTGTCGCACCCGTGTTTGGCGACATCGCGGTGAACGCACATTGGAAGCGTGTATTCGTCATCGCCATAATGGCGTATCACCCGGTGTGATGGTATGGGGTGCCATTGGTTACACGTCTCCGTCACCTCTTGTTCGCATTGACGGCACTTTGAACAGTGGACGTTACATTCGATCCCTGCGAAACTCTTCATTTCAGCAGGATAATGCACGACCGCATGTTGCAGGTCCTGTACGGCCCTTTCTGGATACAGAACTGAACAGAACAGAACTGAATGGTGCGCGAGCAACTGGCTCCCCACAATACGCCAGTCACTACTCTTGATGAACTGTGGTGTCCTGTTGAAGCTGCATGGGCAGCTGTACCTGTACATGCCACCAAGCTCTGTTTGACTCAATGCCCAGCAAGGCCGTTATCATGGCCAGAGGAGGTTGTTCTCGGCACTGATTTCTCAGGATCTATGCACCCAAATTGCGTGAAAATGTAATCACGTATCAGTTGTAGTATAATATATTTGTCCAATGAATACCCGTTTATCATCTGCATTTCTTCTTAGTGTAGCAATTTTAATGGCCAGTAGTGTACCTAGCCAACATGTTTTAAATGGGTGTAGCAAGGAAACGGTACATTTCCTGTTCAAGATATTACCTATCATTCCCCCCTACAAGTCCTAGAAGTCTGCGGCGGTAATTTCGAACACACAGTATTTTACCTCCAGTAGCAATGTCCACGAAAGCCTGCAGACTGGCATACACCTAGCTGCTGAAATATTATGACTGTGTGCCTCTTACGGTTTTATCCACCTCGGAAACGCATGGTTTCGAAAACTTCGTGGTAATTTGCCGGATGTATGTGGCACCAGACGCCTACGCACACGTCAATCACATTCATTAATCAGAGTCAGTTGTTTTGTGGGGGGGAAGCTGGCAGAGGATAGTGCCAGATGTGGCCCACAAGATTCAGACCTAATCTGTGTGGCAAAGACACATGACTACATTTTATTTTCCTTAACCCACTGTAGCTCAAATCTGGCATTGTGGCACGGTCAATTATCTAGATAAAAGATACTATCAGGGGAGGTATTAAGTGTGCTGGGACGCAGGTGGTCCTCAATAATTTTCCCATAGTCCACCTGCTATCATGATGTCTTAGACTACTGCCACATGTTCCATGGAAGGTGAGGCCAATGCCGCCCCCCTCAGTAACATGATACTGCCCCACAGGTCAGCTAGCCTCTGTAGCATGTCTGGTCCCTTTAATCCCAGAAACCAAGCAACCTCTGAAGCATGTTACACCTTTCTGGCAGCCATTCGTCTGCGTGACCCTGTGTGCTGAAACGACCGTCAGCAGATGTAATAAGAAACCGTGTTCATTCAACCACAGAACACGTTTCTGTTGACCCACGATCCAGTCTCGACGACCCAGTGTCCACTGCTACCATAATTGACGATGCTGTTGGGCCAACATGGAAACATGCAGTGGTCATCTCTTACAGAGCTCCATTTCTTCAAGATACATTTTTGCTTCTAGGACGCACCGTAGTTTTTCCACATGAAATTGAATAGTTATAATAATAGTAGTGAGACTGTCAAATGCATTTACAAAGGCTACATCTCACATAACGAGCTCTGAGGGAAAATGAAATTTATATTTTCATGTGGTGCCCCCCCCCCCTCCCCTATCTCTTATATATTTTAAAAATGTCGTATTACTGCCTTGAGCTGCTAGTAAAATACTTTATTTATACAGCCAGTTTCAGTCATCTGGCTATTATCAGGTTCATAAATTTATTCACAGCATCATGTCAGGCAAAATATGAAATCATTATCGTCAGGTGATATAACCACGGGTATCACATCGTAATATAAATGTCGTCTTTGTGTGGTATGAATCTGTCGACAGCGTTAACGCCGATATCAGTTTTAACGCCATGAGTACACAGTTTTTAAAGACTGACGACGTAATTTATATTACGATATTACTAAAATATATTATGCACGGTTTATATCACCTGACAACAACAATATTATATTTCGTCTAACATGATGATATGAATATATTTGTGGACCTGATGATGGTCAGAGGGCTGAAACTGGTTGTATAAATAAAGCACTTTACTAGCAGCCAGATACGGTAGTATGATAGTTTTCAGAAGAAAGAAATTTAGGTACGCTGCGTCAGCTAAGAACTTTGGAGAAAAGGAAGCAACGAGGTAACAGTGCATACAAAGTCAAAGATAGACATCATTGCTGCTTCATACATACGTCATTAACAATTTTTTGAATCTGGCATGTTATTCAATTCTCTAATACAATGATGGAGATAACTTTCGAGACTGTGTGTTGATACTGGGAACGACTGCGAGAAAGCGGCTGAGTGATGGCCGGAGACAGGTATGATTTTGTGTAAAAGCATTTGTGCATGCTTCTTGTCCAGATCGAAGGCGAAGAGCTTCTTATATTTTGGTAGGGCATGGTAAAGCCTTCTTGCACATTGCCACTCTGTTTTCAGCCCAAATTAATCTCACATCTGTTATTACTTGTTACTGAGGCGGAAAAGTTGATATTTCTACAATTTAATATCAAAGGTGGTAGGAGTCACGATATTTAGAGCTACTGAGGCTAGTATGTAGTATGACCTACCTGCACAGCGGGGGAGGGGGCGGGGTGCGGGGGGGGGGGTGAGTATTTACTCTCACAATCGACAGAAGTTTTAATGGAGTTTTGCCTGACAGAAAAGCTTTAACTCTCTAAAATTAAGGTGCATTCCTGCTCTTCTACCTAGATGGCACCTTATCCTGGTGAAAAATACATTGAAAGTGCATTTGGCACTGCACTTCCCTATAAAGGTCCAGGTGGACCACAGAACCTATAACCCTACGCTGACAAAACCTTGACACCTAAAGCCATCTGTAACAGATAGCTAGGAAACAAAGAGGTGACGCCGATTATTCATGTTATTCAGAATTTCCATGACATTACATACACGCATCAATAAAAGTGCTGCAGACTCCGATATGCAATGTTGGCGTATTACGGTTGTCACTGTTCCTGTACCGATCGGAATCTCATCGCTGACAACCGATAATCTCGAACGCCTCCAAATCTGTGTCGAAAAGTAGCAACAATATAGTGGTGGTGTTCTGGCGTGGCATTACATGAGGCCGCCGTGTACCTCTCGTGGTTGTTGAGGGCAGTCCCACTGCTCTACTTTACAGGAAAAAAATTCTGCAACCAACAGTCGAACCGTACGCCAACATATTCGTAACAATTTCATGATTACTGCCGTGCTGACCGTGCTGTTCTCGTGAACACGTTCCTTTAGCGTACTAGGACTTAAGTAACCTGCCTATTTCCTGGACATGAACCCAGCCTAACGTGGCTGTTTTCAGACGTAGAGAACGACCCCGTACTCTGCGCTGCTCACGCAGAGTCACCATTGGAGAGTAGTACAGGGCTGGCTTGATGATCTCATGGATGGTATTCCACGACAAATTCAAGGCTGCATCCGAGATAGGGTATGTTTCGTCACGTATTCACGTTGCTCAGTAGTGCTGAAAAGTCCCTGTGGGACCAAGTGCTAATTTGGTGATCCATTCACATTACAAATGAATATATGAGAATACCTCAAACTCAGTTTTTATTTTTTATGGCATGTGTTTCGAAATAAAGCGGGAACGCAAAACTTTGGTGAAGTGTGCGCTACAAAATGTTACTTGATCGCTGATCACGAACAGTTTGTTGGTGCACATGTACATCTTACTGTGAGAACTACCCAGTACAAACTGTTCATTTAGTACCAGCTAACCATGCAACACTTAAATGCTGACCCCCTCTTTCTTCCTCCAGTCGATCGTCATTTTATCATCGATCGACATCAACCTTTTGACTGGAAATAATACTCGAATATCTTTTTTACAAAATCATAATTCTCTGATTTTCACGACGCTTACTGGATTACTCTTCCTTACTTTATACCTGCAAGCCGTTTACTTTTCTTTGGAAGTATTTTAAATTTATGAATTTGAACTTTAAATGTTCATATTTTTACTCTTTTGTTCACAGAAACTTTATTTAAAGTTTCTTTCGCGTTGCTAACGCAATTTTAGGTGTTTGCTACATATTTACATTTCTGCCCTAGATAGTCGGAAAAAATGGAAACCTGTCATTCTGTGACAGGGTTATATCCAAGCCCAGACATTGCAATGTTCCAGATGATTTACGTATTATTACTACAGTGGTAGCTCTCGACTTGGAGGTTGGCTGGTTCTAATTCTGCTATTTTAGCAAATTTTGACTGCCAATATGTGAACACAAGTGGAGGGGAGTTGGTGGCGTAAGGTTCCTGATAAATAGTCTTTGTGCCAATCTCCTGGATTATATTCCAAACTTCTCCGCAACCTATCATGGTGTGAGGAAAGGTGGCATTATTGGCACTATTGTGTGTGATCCTTTCATCGGATAGGACGTTACGATCAGCGGCCCCCTTGGTGCTATTTCTGTGGAATATGCTATGTCCCGTCATCGGATTTCACCCACTCGCTTCACTCATCATCATCGTACAACACAAACATCATACTACTCTATACATTCATCTCTTACTCTGAATAATACCAACATACATACGAGGTCTCTTCAAAAAATTCCAGAGCTTAGCCCACAAAATTATTCTACGCTTACCTTTTATTTATTGTGCATGGTCTGCTTCGAAATTTTCTCCTCCACGATTGATATACCGCTCGAGAATCCGCTTCTGGAAGCATCTGTAGCACGAGAAGGGCCATCTGCGAATTTTCTTTTAATAACTAAAACGTCCTTGGTTCGGCACGCTTGGATTTCGGTTAACAGCATTAGCGGCCAAAGACTTCCGGCATAAGAAGTCACCTTCATCCTGCCAACGGCTTTGTCAAAGAGGGCGGAGGAGCACACAGACAGTCAGGGCACTTTCTTGTCCTTGGGGTGGGAACTACCCCTAAAGGCGGAAGAATCTGTAATGATTACCTGCATGAGGATGCATAAGGCAATGGAGGCCACATAACGTGTATCCACAGGAAATGTGGCCGGTAATTATAAAAATGATGATCTCTCCATTGGTAGAAGATTCCGGAATAGTCCACATGCAGATCTCTGGGGGGGGGGGGGGGGGGCGCCAAGGGGGAGGTGACCATGAGCAAAAGTGTGAATAAGCAACAAAAGGATAACGAGTCAGAACATGGAATACTAGAAACTTGAACGTGGTAGGGAAGCTAGAAAATCTGAAAAGTCAAATGTGAAAGCTCAATCTAGATATGGTAGGGGTCTGTGAAGTGTAGTGGAAAGCAGACAAGGAATACTGATCAGATGAGTATAAGGCAATATCAACAGCAGCAGAGAATTGGTTAACGGGAGTAGCAATCGTTATCAATAGGGAAGTAGGGCAGAGGGTGTTACTTTGAACAGTTCAGTGATAGTGTTGTTCTTATCTGAATTGACAGAAAACCGACAACGATACTTGAGGCATACGTGCCGACGTCTCAAGCTGAAGATGAAGAGACAGAGAAAGTATATGAGCCGGCCGCAGTGGCTTCAGTCTGGAACCGCGCGACCGCTATGGTCGGAGGTTCGAATCCTGCCTCGGGCATGGATGTTTGTAATGTCCTTAGGTTAGTTAGGTTCAAGTAGTTCTAAGTTCTAGGGGACTGATGACTTTAGCTGTTAAGTCCCATAGTGCTCAGAGCCATTTGAACCATTTTTTGAAAGTATATGAGGCAACTGAAAGGGTAATACTTTACATAAAGGAGGACGACAATCTACAAGATGTGATCGGAAAATCTGAAGAATGGAACCGCTACTGCTTACTGGTTTGGCGGGCAGGTACACGGAGGGTGGTCAGTGAGTCATTGCCTTGTGCTTGAGCGCACTCTGACAAGAAACTGCGTTTCCTTTATGCAGTTCGTTGTGGCAGCTGGTTGAGTGCAGGTCTGTTATGGCTTGTGCCAGATTCTGTCTGCATGAAAATGGACGTAAAGATGCAATGACTTCGTGTAAAATTTTGTATTAAAACCGAGAAATCAGCTTCTGAGACTTATGAACTATTAAAAACAGCTTTTTGAGATAGTTGTATGATCCAGTCAAATGTTTTTGTCGGGTTAAATGGCCGCGAATCATGTAAAGATGAACCACGGTCTGGCCGTCCTTCCACCTCAAAAACGAATGAAAATGTTGTGAAAGTTCACGACTTTGTTCGCCTGATCGTAGACTTAAAATAAGGCATATGGCTGATAAACTTAAGTTTCTACGCAGTTCAGTCAATTTTAACTGAAGATCTGAATATGCCTCGATTGTTCGCAAAATTCATTATAAAGGCATTGTCAAATGACCAGAGACAATACCGACTTGAAGTGTGCCAAGATCTGATTAATCGGACTAAAAATGACCCAGGTTTGTTAAATAGAGTAATTGCAGATGATGAATCGTGGGTATATGGATATGATCCTGAAATAAGTGCAGTCTTCGCAGTGGAATACTCCAGCATGACCGAAGGAAGCATGGCAAAGTAGGTCGGAGGTGAAGACAATGTTGGAGATTTTATTCCGATTCTACCGGTACTGTGCATCATGAATTTACCCCTTGAGGACACACATGTAACCAGGAGTACTACAAATGTGTCCTTGAGCGTTTGCGCGTAAAGGTGTGGAAGAAAAGGCCTGCATTGTGGAAAGACAGAAGTTGGCTGCTACACAATTACAACGCTCCGACTCATCGTGCCTTCTCCATCGTTGAATTTTTGACCTAATTCGAAATTCTCGTGCTTCCACCACCCACATATTCCCTTGATCTGGCCCTTGCTGATTCCTAGCTGTTTCCTAAACTGAAATTTTAACTGAAAGGCATGCGATCTGACACGATTGAAGATATCCAGGTAAAAACGGAGAGTGGCCATAACACACTTCAGGAAAAAATTTTCCAAAAATATTGCCAAAACTGGAAACACAGTTGGAGTCGGTGTGTTCAGTCAGAAGGGGACTCTTTTGCAGGAGATGCATCATAGAAGCATGTAAGTACCACCATTCTACAATTACAAGCCCATTCTTAAAAACTTTCCAATCACACCTCTTATTAGTCATGGAGGACAACAATTCAGTTGCAGTTGAAGGACAGGAGAAACGGTCAAAGGAGAATATGGGCTTGAGACAAAGAATGAGAGAGGAAAAAGGCTAATTGAATTATGTAATGAATTTCAACTAGTAATGACGATTACTCTGTTCAGGAATCATAAAAAGAAGAGGGCGGGTGATTGGGAAGGTTTCAGTTACATTATGGCCAAACACAGGTTCCGAAATCTGATACTGGGAAATCAAGTACTGGAGTCTACTGCGTACCCAGGAGCAGATATAAACTCAGATCACAATGCAGTAATGAAGGACAGAATGCTTAGGTTTCTTGTCAGAGGGCGTTCCGTGTACCTGCCCGCCAAACCAGTAAGCAGTAGCGGTCCGATTCTTAAAATTTTCCAATCACACCTTGTACATTGTCGTCTTCCTTTACAAAAATTATTATCGTTTCGGTTTTCTCATATACTTTTTCTGTCTCTTCATCTTCAGCTTGAGACATCGGCACATGTGCCTGAAGTATCGTTGTCGGTCTTCTGTCAATTCAGGTAAGAATAACCCTATCACTGCACTGTTCAAAGTAACACCCTCTGCCCTACTTCCCTATTGATAACGAATGCTACTCCCGTTATTCAAGAATCCATATGCAAAGAAATGGGATACGTAAGTACTAAGGGATGGCGAGATACGCATCAAATTCTCAAAGGGTTAAAGGTTGAGGAATGGACATCACTAAATATGGCAAGTTAGAAAGAAAAATACGGTACAAAGAATGTAACTGCTAAGAAGCCATGGTTAACAGAAGAAATACTTCAGTTGATCGATGAAAGAAAAAAAAATGGTCAAATGGCTCTGAGCACTATGGGACTTAACTTCTGAGGTCATCAGTCCCCTAGAACTTAGAACTACTTAAACCTAATTAACCTAAGGACCTCACACACGTCCATGCCCGAGGCAAGATTCGAATCTGCGTCCGTAGCGGTCGCGCGGTTCCAGACTGTAGCGCCTAGAACCGGTCGGCCACTCCGGCCGGCTCGATGAAAGAAGAAAGTACAAAACTGTTCAGGGAAATTCAGGCTTACAGGAATACAAGTCGTTGGATGAAATAAATAGGAGGTGCAGTCAAACTGAGACGAAATGACTGCATGAAAGATATGTGAAACAGAAAATGAAATGACTATCAGAATGACTGACTCAGCAGGCAGGAAGGTAAACACAATCTTTGGTGAAATTAAAAGCAAGGATGGTAACATTAAGAGTGCAAC
The DNA here is from genome assembly GCF_023897955.1 of Schistocerca gregaria. Lineage (NCBI taxonomy): Eukaryota > Metazoa > Arthropoda > Insecta > Orthoptera > Acrididae > Schistocerca > Schistocerca gregaria. Next base: position 508,946,889 of record NC_064920.1, read on the forward strand.
TGAAATTCCACTTTTAAATGCATAGCAGAGCGCGAATTGGAGGAAAGAGTAAGTTGAAGGCCACTGTTAGGGGGTAAATTTGTCTGATGTCATAGAAGAAGAAACAGGACATAGAAGATATAGATGATCCAGTTTTAGTATCGGGATTACGAGAGCCTTGGCGGACTTAAGATCAAATAAGGCAGAAGGGATAGATAACATTCCATCAGAATTTCTAAAATCATTGGGGAAAAAAATCAAGACACCTTCATATGATTTGTCGACCTGAAAAAAACATTCGACATTGAAAAATTGTGCAAGATGTTTGAAATACTGAGAAAAATAGGGTTAAGCTATAGGGAAAGACGGGTAATATACAATACGTACAAGAGCCAAGAAGGAAAAATAAGAGTTGACAGCCAAGAACGAAGTGCTCGGTTTTAAAAATGTGTAAGACAGGCATAAAGTCTTTGGCCCCTACTATTCAATTTGTACATCGAAGAAGCAATGATAGAAATAAAAGAAAGGTTGAGTAGCGTTATTAAATTCATGGTGAAAGGATGTCTGTGATACGATTCGCTGATGACATTGCTATCATGAGTAAAAGTGAAAAAGAATCACATGATCTACTGAATGAAACAAACAGTGTAATTAGTAAAGAATATGGACTGACAGTAAACCGAAGAAAGACGAAAATAATGAGAAGTAGTAGAAATGAGAACAGCGAGAAACTTAACATCAGGGTTGATGCTGACGAAGTAGATTAAGTTACAGAATTCAGCTACCTCTGCAGCAAAATAACAAGTGACGGAAGGAGCAAGGGGGGCATCAAAAGCAGACTAGCATTGAGAAAAAGAGCATTCCTGCCCAAGAGAAGTCTATTAACATCAAACATAGGTCTTAAATTGAAGAAGAAATTTCTGACAATGTACGTTTGGAGCACAGAACTGTACGGTAATGGAATATGACCTGTGGGAAAACCGTGACAGAAGAGAATCAAAGCATTTGAGAACTGATACTATAGATAAAAGTTGAAAATTAGGTGGACTGATAAAATGAGAAGTGAGTAGGTTGTGCACAGAATAAGAGAGGAAAGGGATATTTGGAAAACACTGACAAGCAGGAAGGACAGGATGATATGCATCTGTTAAGACATCAGGGAATGACTTTCGTGGTTCTAGAGGGAGCTGTAAAAGGCAAAAATTGTAGTGAATGACAGGAATTGGAGTACATCCAGCTAATAACTACGGACGTAGGTTGAAAATCCTACTCGGGGATGAAGAGGTCGGCTCAGTCCGCAGGGTTCAAGTTTGGAGGGTAGGACGATGAGGCAGTGTAGTGATTTCCTTTCTTGTGCAATGGTCACACTCCAAAAGGGATTTATGCGCGGATGCGTTTTCATGATGCAAGAACCGTTAATTGTCTCTCCACATTTCAGGACGTTTCCTCCTCACAATTTCTCACAAGTGTTGCAACACGCCCCGATAGTACCACCAACTACCGGTTTGTCCCTCTGGCACGAAGTCGAACCAATGCTTCAAAGCCAAACAAAACTCCGAGAATGGCTTAGACACTTGACCTATCCTGGCGAGCATTTTTTGGTTTTTGTGAATATTGAACCTTGGTCTCAACATCATTGCCGTAGGCCCACGTCCACCATCAGCTATGATTCTCTTAAGGAACATGTATCTCGTTCTCAGTTGCACGATCCAAAAGCTTTCCACACATTGCGATCCGAAGTTCTTTCTGGTCTTGACACATGTGTTGTGGGACGAAATTGGGGGCAACTGGATGCATTCCAAGATGTGTCAAGATTACATGACATGATGCTACTGAAATGTTAAATTCTTCTGCAATCTCTCGGACAGTCTGTCTTCGACTGGCATGCACAATTTCGTTGGCATTCCTAATAGGAGCGTGGCCGGTAGACGTCCAATGGTGTCTTGAATGAGGGTGATACTTAATTTCCGTCCGGCCACTTTTAAACCGTGTGAACCGTTCATAACACCGTATACGGCTTAAGCACTCATCATCGCAAGTTTCCTGCGTCATTTGGTGTGTCTCTATAAAAGTTTACTTGAGATTAACGCAAAATTTAGAGCGGATGTGTTGCTCCTCTAACTCTTCCATCTTGAAATTCGCAAACAATGCGTCACAACGTTCAACTCAATACATCACTGAAAAATCACTAGCAGACATACAACACTGAAACTTGCGGCAGTTACATATTAAACACAGGTGTCTGCAGGGTTGCCAACCGCATTTGTAACATTTGCCAATGTTACAAATGTTCCGGAATTTTTCAACAGACCTGAAACGAGACAACTGTCACATATGTGCAAGAGAATGGGTTCATGTGCGCGGACGAAGTACAGTCATATCGATAGACGTCTGAACCCAAACCGTGGAACGTCCCATTCAACAATGCCATACGACATTTAAATAAATAAAAAAGTAAATAAAGAAACTCAGCGAAGAAATGGTCCGAATGGGCCGGAAATCAGTAGCTGTGATGAACATGTACAGACAAATAAATGATTAAAATTTCAGAAAAATTTGATGATTTATTCAAGAGAAACAGCTTCAAACATTGAGGAAGTCAGTAACACGTTGGTCCGCCTGTGCCTCTTATGCAAGCAGTCATCCGGCTTGACGTTGATTGTCGGAGTCGTTGGATATCATCCTGAGGAATATCATGCCAAATTCTGTCCAATTGGTGTGTTCGATCGTCAGAATCCCGAGGTGTTTGGAGTGCGCGTAACAGTAACACTCCTAATATTTTCAATTGTGGAGAGATCCAGCGATCTTGACAGCAAATTTAGGGTTTGACAAGCAGCAGAATCTCTCACCGTGCGCGGGCAGTCGTTCTCTTGCATAGGACGAAGGAGGAAAAAGAAGTGAAACCCCAAAGTGTCATTCCCCGCTGTCTGGCCTTATGTAACTAGACACGTCATCGACCTGCAGTCTCACTGACTACAGTAGAAGTACCTTCAGTGATGAGTCCCGCTTCGAACTGAAACCCCGATGACCGGCGAAGACGACCTAAGGCGCAAATTGGACCGAGTTTGTTACGATATACCTTAGGAGGACACCCAGCAACTCAATTAATCAATGCCAACCCGAATAACTGCTTACATAAGGCCAGAGGTGGACCAGTGGTTAATTGAAGCTCGTTCTCTTGAAAAAGTCGTGCAGTGTCACTTTCTTTAATTGTTGATCTGGTTTATGTTCTTCTCGTTTATTTTGTTTATCTAATATTGACTAAAATGAAAACTCTCAGATATTAGGCTAAAAAATACACCGTATTTGAAATAAATACCCATAAAGTTCATGTTGCATTATTGACTCAAAATTGACTAGATCTATAGGTAAGTGATTGATAATTGGTAACTCAGCACTTTCCATCACATATATGGGGTCCAAAAACGCAGATTTTCCTAGAAATCAAGGAAAAAAACTTTTTTGGCTACGGCTTATGTACTCGTAAGGTAATCGTTGTGCAACGAAAGCATCTTTGGCTTCCAAGTGCGTTCGTTTTCGTTCATTTTTTATTTGTTTCTATTTCGAAATCGGTAGGAATAGTAGAGTTATAAAGGTACGTAAATAAATAAGGACTAAGAAGGTAGATAGATAAATTTCTCATACGAGTTGGATTAGATATGAAATAAAATTTTGAACCTCGTTGTATGAAAACAGTTTTGGGAAGACAAGCAGTAGACACCCTATATCGCACAGGGGAGGAAATGGAACCCTTGTCGCAGTTGGTAACACGCATGAAGAAACCCATCTGTGAATAGCGCACCATTTCGTCACAACGTCTGGAAAACTGTTGCCTACACTTTTCCTGTGCTTGTGAGCAACTAATGCTTAATTTCCTCCTCGGGTTATAGAAGAGAGGAATCGGTTAACTGACTCGTTAAAAATGTTTACGTCAGTGGCTCCACATCTGGTTGATCCACAAATTAAATTTACAAACAGTACCTTGAGAACATTTTAAAATCATTTGTTGGTGATCGAATTTTCACCTGATGTTGGGGTCCTGGAAAGGGGAGATGGACACAGAATGAATGCTAACATGTTTATAGATGACAAAGGTCTATCGATTTGCACTGTAGAATCAATACCGCCAAAACTGCACACCTGTGTGCCAGTCATGCGATATTTATTTTTATCGCCAGGTTAAAAGTTTTATTTCGAGGCTTCAGAATTGCAATTCGCTTCTGGAAATAAAGCGAGAATTGCACAACTGGGAGGATGCAAGAACGGTTCACAGCTTAATTCATAATCAACTTTCAGCACCGATAATTCAGGTAATGTTATCGCATGTGTAGAATTCATTAAAATTATCGGAAAAGAAATAAATTTTTTTCAGCCGAACCCCACAAACGAACGAACTGCGGAAGAGTTGCATCCATTAGATCTTGTTACAGTCGGGAGTATTTTTTGAGTGGTATGGAGCTGGATGGGGAGTAGTAAGGTTCTGGGACCACAAAATAAAGTATGTTTAGACAAGATAATAAAAACAGTCGAAACGTTACGATGAGAAAATACACAAATAAGGAAATGACAGTAAGCAAAAATTTAAAGTTTAAATAAAACATTTTAGATTAAAAAATCAGTTAACTAATCGTAGCAACTGCAAAATTAAACATGAGCCTAAATTAAAAGCATCTTTCATTGTTAAGTCCAAAATGTTTAAGTTACAAATAGGTTCAATACAGTGCACACAAGTTATCGGGGCCAAGCCAATTCACACTAATTCTTAGCAACTGCACCAAAAGCTTTAAGGACCATTGAGGAAGCTCATAATAATAAGACAGGCAAATACCAAGAACTACAAATCAGAGCCAGAACTCAATTTTAGTAGTATTTTTCTTACAAGGAATTTTAACAGTATTTCAAATATAGGCATGTACTGAGTTAACGACCGAAGGCCACTTAATTAAGCTCTTCAACTTGTGAAGGTGCCTTAGGATTTACACTGAAATTAATGAAAACTCAGGAGACACATAAGTAATAATGCAACAAGCCAAGCAAGAGGCTAAGTTTATACCACAGGACGCCCATGACGAAACCAACGCTAAGCCTTAGGAGGCAAGACCCAAGCGGCACGATCAAATAATGACACATAATTAATGGGCGGAGGGCTAGTTCACATAAATAAGAAATGACAAGTAACACGGATCTAATGTACGCAGTTGGCCAATTATCTTGCCAAAGTAGATTTCTTAACGAACACGTTACGAAATCTGTTTGACGTCACAGCGCTAATGGTTCAAATGGCTCTGAGCACTATGGGACTTACCGTCTGAGGTCATGAGTCCCCTATACTTAGAACTACTTAAACCTAACTAACTTAAGGACAACACACACATCCATGCCCAAGGCAGGATTCGAACCTGCGACCGTTCCGGACTGAACCGCTCGACCACAATGGCCGGCTACATCGCTAATGAAAGCAAACAGTGAGGTCCCCGATAATAAAGCTTTAACTAATGGTTAACATGTCTTGCAGAACACTCATAGAACTGAATAGTATGAGATGTAAGTCTAAAGTGTAAAGTAAGCTTAAGAAGCCCTGAAAGGACAAGCAAAACTTTTAAAGAACGTAGGACACTTGATAACATGTGAGCTAAGTAACCCGTAGGTAAACTTAGCTGGAGGCGCCTAGAACACCGATTAAACAAATAGTAAACACTGAAAACGTGAGACACAGGACAGGGTAGGTAATCTGCCGAAGTATATAACAGAAAGCATAGCACAAGGCAACCACGCTGCCCAGATAACGTGGTGAGTAAATAACAATTTTACACATTTAACGCAACAAACTGCCAGTATATACTCGGTTATCAGAAACAAATGGGGAGCCTTGGTCCACAATATCAGATGGGGAACAAGAGGAACCAGGACGATCAGATTTAATGACAGTAATCAAGCACCTCACCATAGTCCAGAACATGGGCAAGCACCCTTTCCCTCGGCAGGCTCGCTTGATTCAACCGTCAGATGGAGGAGATTCAAATTCATAATTAGTGTGGCGGCACCGAAGAAAATCCACAGACCAAGGCTTCACTGTCCAGTAGTTTAGGCCGATGCAGAACGCTCACACATCCTCACTCAACACGAGCTCCAACTGCCACCATTTCGAGAATTCCTACAAAAGTTATAGTACAATTTTTGAAACAGATATGTATTGAATTTACTGTGGGAATATACAAAATAAGACATGATGGAATGGTTTTTTTCATAGCACAAATAACAAAATAAGGCGTTGCATTTCCTCGACAGAAATTGGCATAAAGCACTCACTGTCTTGATATGTAATTGCATTGTTAGTACTTCTTCCAATCTCCATTCTTCCTAATAACCTCAAAAATTCTATTCGGCATCGATTTTGTTAGTATTAATAGTTCTTGCAATGAAATTGTCACCCATTCTTCTCGCATCGCTCTTTTCAGCTCCTATAAGGCTTCAAATTGTTTTCCTCTGCAATAAACACGCCTTGTGAATATCCTCCAAATGTTTTTCGACGGGTTTCTAATCCGGGCTACGTGCAGCCCGGGGCAAAACATCGATATGTTTATTTTCAAGCCACTTTTTACTTGTAGCAAGAACATTCACAGATACATTTCCTTGTTGAAAAATTACAACCTAACCAATCCTGGCTCTAGCATCTCGGGTACATGCTACAGTTCGTTTTAGTATACAGCGAAGGAATGTACGAATTACTTTTAGAGCAGAAGGCTACCCAAATCGTGACACTTCTACCACTAAAATTTTTGTCAGTCTTACCTGTTGCTCTGTTCTTATATCGTGTCAGTCATACTGAAATAAAACGGGCCCATCTAATTCAATGTCTCGTATTCGCTGAAGACCGCTTTATCCCATTCTGGATTCCGCGACATACACTTTTCAGAAAACTCCAATCTAGCCTGTTTATGTCAGGATGTTACAGAAGATTGCTGCAGTCGTTTCTTGAATGCAAGATGTTCGCCGTATGACAAAATTTTCGTACAGGTCTGGCGGTTACTGGTAAGTCTAAATCAGCAACAAGTTGAGAAGAATGTTTGTGGCCCTTACTTTGCTCAAAAGTAGACAATCAGATGCATCAGATAACTTTCCACTTAGCCCGTGTTTTCCGTTCTGTCTATATCGCTCTCCCAATCTAACGAAATCGTGAGTCACTGTACTTTAATTGGAACTTCTTGGTGCACTGATGATGAGAGAGTCTTCGTGCTCACCGATGTTCGCTTTGTCATTACATGCTAACTGCTTTCTGCGTGACATTTTGACAGTCACGGTTTATGTGCACAACGCACACTGTCACTAATAGAGTTGTTTCCCGTCTGCAGTACAGGCACGTAGCCTCGCACTAATACTCATTGAGTGGACTGCCTGTACATCGAGTTCCACTTTCTACCTGCTGAATCGCTTATGTCTTGTTAGACATCAGCTGCAGACATCAGCTACGATATAATTTTAGTGCATGTTTTGGTGTACTGCATGTCATACTACTGTATATGTGATGTGCACAATTCTTACAAAGGAGAATATCTATTTTCCAACAAATATCAATGCGTTTATACTAATTTTCCCTACTACATACCCTATCTGTGACTCACGCACGCCTCTTGGTGTCTAGCAACCTCTTCTCGTCCAGCATCGGGCAGAGACACACGTAGCGCAAGCTGAATCGATACCAGAAATATATCACGCACGCGAGGCACATGTATGCTTCGAATGTTTATATAACAAGTACCATCCAGGCAGTTATTCGAAAGGAAAAGATGACAAGCAAAAGACTGGAAAGGCCACTGTTAAGCGACTAGGATTAGAATTTGATCAGTTTCTTTGTCCACCTACTTGTTGTTCCTTATTGATTTACGTACCTGATTAAACATTGTATTACTTCCAATTTCGAAACCGAAAAAACGGAAATAAGAAATGAATCCACTTTTGAATCTAACGCAGGTTTGATGCTACCCAGCGAGATACCTTCGGCCTTTCCGTTGCACAGCATTTGTTTACGTTACGAGTACCTGAGCGGCAGGCAAAACAGATCCTTTCCTCCATTTATAGGGACACAAGCGTTTGCATACCCCTTATATAGACATGGAAAATTCTCAGTTTTAAGTTATCAATCGACCGCGTCATTTTTGAGTCGACTGCGCGTAATGAACTCTAGGACGGGTTCCTTCAAAAGTGACCGGCTTTTGATTAAAAAAATAAAAATAAATAAATGCAAGAGTATTTCATTTTAGGCTGTACACAAGTGACCTGCGAAATATGAGCCGTTTTTGAGCTTTACGTTTGTGAGGTTAAACTAAAAGTTCTGCTTTCGCTGAAATTGATAGTATACATATTAGTTATCTCGATCGCCTTTATTTGCTCGTATATTTCAGCATATATTATTTATTTTGTCAGAGCAGTGGCTGGTGGTCCAGAAGCCTGTCAAAATTCAACAGTTTCAGCATGCTTTGCCCCTCATTACATTGCCATCATATTACTGGGTAAAATGAGCTTCTCGTATCTGTATCGGTTTTATTTTTCATTCATTATGTTTCTTTGTAACGAGTTCGGATATGAGTGCCGATCTGACGTAACAGTTCCGATTTTCCAGGAAGTTTGAAATCAACTCACATTCCCGGAGAGTGAAAATTCATTGTGGAAATGCTTTGTGTCTGCCTTTGACTTCTATTTACGTAGTTTTGTAATCTCCTCTCGTGTTAAATTGCAGCAGTCGCTTGATCATAATCTCAGTGATGAACGGAGAGGCAAGGGTTAATTACAGCTGCAAGTACGAAGCGCTTGAGCCGAGAACACACCATTAGTCAGGGGGAGATTTTACGACTGCGTGGCAATCACAACAGTGAAACAATAAGCCTCTGGCGCACATTGGGTTGAAAGCTATCTGTCGTATTTTCAGGTTCCAGTGCCCATTTTGTTTCACGTGATCTTAAATCGCAGACACTGTTCTGAGATAAATTCTGCGATTTCTCAAAGCATCAATGTATTTGACACACTCAGTAGCACGCCTTGGAGAAACTTCGAGACGCCCGTTTTCGGTGGGCGAATCAGAAACGAACGCGGCAGGTGTTCTACTGCGGAACGTTTAATTTGAATCCACAAAGAGAGGTGTAGTTGGATGCTCAGGCTTAGCAAGCGCAGGTGTGGTAATACTCTGTATAAGTTCCGTAACACTTATGACAAACTGAAGTCAGAAACTGTTGTCCATGCACGAACCGCCGGCCGCGGTGGTCTCGCGGTTCTAGGCGCGCAGTCCGGAACCGTGAGACTGCTACGGTCGTAGGTTCGAATCCTGCCTCGGGCATGGATGTGTGTGATGTCCTTAGGTTAGTTAGGTTTAAGTAGTTCTAAGTTCTAGGGGACCAATGACCACAGCAGTTGAGTCCCATAGTGCTCAGAGCGATTCGAACCATGCACGGACCCGGTTTAACCTATTTTCTGGTTGTTACCGCAAGGTTTAACGGAGTGATATTTGCAGTATTCTCAGAAATTTAGATAGCACTTTCTTTGTTGAGACGAGTTCGTGGTTTTGTAAGACGGATGACTTTTCGAAGTACGGTACTGAATCAGGCTTTCATTACACCATCTGAATGTTTGGGCATTTGAATTCATGACATTCCCTTTTATCTAATTCCTCTCAATACTTCCTGATGCATGTAAAATTATTTTTGTTTAAATATTTGAAATGTATTGATTAATTTCACTGCGTATCTGGCACACATGAGTGCGTCATGGCGGTCATAGTTATGCTTTAAATACTATTACATATTGGTTCCTCGGAATGTGTAGCTCAAGCCAAGTCGAACACGTATTACTGATCATGTTTTCCATGCTACGTCCAGTGTTGACGGAAAGCGTCAGTTAGTTCTCGCTACAAATAAAATAATTTTGGAAGTGGAATTTTGCCTGCCCATTCGATAGAGCGGCCAAAAATTATTTCAATGCGCTATTAGTTTTATTGATATATGTATTAACAGGGTCAGTAAAACACGAAGAACAACCACTACTAGAGCAGTGACAGTACCACAGTGGCCTGCGCTGACTGATACCGCCATACAACAGCGCTTCTCGGTGGCTGCTGGAGTACTTGTTATTCTTCTCGCATTATTGACCCTCTAAATACATTCGTTGAAACAGTTATCATATTAGAGTAGTTCTGGACCGCTTTATCGAATAGGCACAAAAAATTGCAGCATAAAAACCATTTTGTTTGTAATGGGAAACAAACCAATGCTTTCATTCAACGCTGGACATGATCAGTAGTATTTTTTGCGCTGACTCGATAAATGTACATATGTCGAATGTCTCTTCTGAGAGACGTCAGGCTCATTTGCTCTGACATTGCGTCAAAAATTTGAAATTCTGTTTTTTGAAACGTGTAGCTGATCACATGTTTCATATGGCGACCAGTGTCGACGGAATACAGTTTGTTTCCCGCTTGAAACAAATTGATTTTGAAACAGGTATTTTAAGTGCATGTTCGATTGAGCGCTACCAGATAAGTCTAGTGCGATATTGGTTTTACCGTTATACGTTAACAGGAAGAGTGAAACAAGAGTAATAGTCAGTACTCCAGTAGCGATCGGGCAGCACAGTTCTGTATGGTGACAGCGGTCAGCGCGGGCCCGGGAGGTGCTCCCGCTGCTACAGTGCTCGCTGTTCCTCATATTTTACTGTCCCTGTAAATTTTTTTTTGTCATCAGTCGTTTGACTGGCTTGATGCGGCCCGCCGCGAATTCCTGTCCTGTGCTAACCTCTTCATTTCAGAGTAGCGCTTGCAACCTACGTCCTCAATTATTTGTTGGATGTATTCCAAGGTGTTTGCCCTCTACAGCTCCCTCTAGTACCATAGAAGTCATTCCCTCATGCCATAACAGATGTCCTATCATCCTGTCCCTTCTCCTTATCAGTGTTTTCCAAATATTCCTTTCCTCTCCGATTCTGTGCAGAACCTCCTCAATCCTTACCTTATCAATCCACCTAATTTTCAACATTCAGCTGTAGCATCACATCTCAAATGCTTAGATTCTCTTCTGTTCCGCTTTTCTCACAGCCCATGTTTCACTACCATACTATGCTGTACTCCAGACATACATTCTCGGAAATTTCTTCCACAAATTAAGGCCTATGTTTGATACTAGTAGACTTCCCTTGGCCAGGAGTGCCCTTTTTACTTTTCCTAGTCCGCTTTTGGCGTCCTCCTTGCTCCGTCCGTCATCGGTTATCTTACTACCTAGGTTACAGAATTACTTAACTTCATCTACTTCCTGGTCACCAATCCCAATGTTAAGTTTCTCGCTGATCTCCTTTCTATTACTTCTCATTACCTTCGTCTTTCTTCGATTTTCTCTCACCCCATACTCTGTACTCTTTACACTGTTCATTCCAATCAGCTGATCATGTAATTCTTCTTCACTTTCACTCAGGACAGAAATGACATCAGCGATTCGTGTCATTGATATCCTATCACCGTGAATTTTAATTCTACTACTGAACCTTTCTTGTATTTCCATCATTGCTTCCAGTCCTTCAAAGCTCTCTAAAATTCTGATTCTACTTCTGGATCCACTATCTCTTCTAAGTCGACTCCTGTTTCTCTTCCCATTACATCAGACAAATCTTCCCCCTCCACGTATCAGCTCCCTCCTTTGCATTTAACAGTGGAATACCCACTCCTTTCTTAATGTTACCATCCTTGCTTTTAATGTCACCGAAGGTTGTTTTGACTTTCCTGTATGCTGAATCTAGCCTTCTGACAATCATATCTTTTTCTTTTTATTCACATTTTTGATGCAGCCATTTTGCCTTAGCTTCCCTGCACTTCCTATTTATTGCATTCTTTAGCTACTTGTATGTCTGTATTCCTGAGTTTCCTGGAATGTTTTGCACTTCCCTCTTTCGTCGATGAACCGAAGTATTTCTTCTGTTACCCATGGTTTCTTAGCAGTTATCTTCTTTGTACCTAAGTTTTCCTTCCCGACTGCCGGCCTCAGTGGCCGAGTGGTTCTAGGCGCTTCAGTCTGGAACCGCGCGACCGTTACGGTCGCAGTTTGAATCCTGCCTCGGGTATGGGTGTATGTGATGTCCTTAGGTTAGTTAGGTTTAATTAGTTCTACGTTCTATGGGACTGATGACTCAGATGTTAAGTTCCATAGTGCTCAGAGCCATTTGAACCATTTTGAACCTTCCCGATTTCTGTGAAGACCCTTTTGAGAGATGTCTATTCCTCTTCATCTGTACTGCCTACTGAGCTATTCCTTATTGCTGTATTTATAGCCTTAGAAAACTTTAAGCGTATCTCGTCATTCCTTAGTACTTCCGCATCTTACTTCTTTGTGTATTGATTCTTCCTGACCAGTGTCTTAAACTGAAGCTTATCTTCATCACTACTATATTGTGATCTGAGTCTATATTTGCTCGTGGGTGCGACTTAGAATCCAGTATCGGAATCTTTGTCTAACCATGATGTAATCTAACTGAAATCTTTCTGTGTCACCCCGCCTTTTACAAGTATTCCTCCTCCTCTGGCTATTCTTGAACAGAGTATTCACAATTACTAGCTGAATTAATCTTTCTTTTCTCTCAGGCCATGTCCCACGTCCATATTCTCCTGTAACCTTTTCTTTATTCCTTCCCCTACAACTGTGTTCCAGTCCCCCATGACTATTAGATTTTCATCTCTCCTTATATACTGTATAACCCTATCAATATCTTCATACACTGTCTCTGTCTCTTTATCTTCAGCTTGCGACGCATACCTGAACTATCGTTGTCAGTGTTGGTTTGCTGTCGATTCTGATAAGATCAACCATATGACCGAACTGAATTCTTCACAGTAACATACTCTCCGACCTGCCTTCCTATTCATAATGAATCCTACTCCCGTTACACTATTTTCTGCTGCTGTTGATATTACTATACTCATCTGATCAGAAATCCTTGTCTTCTTTCCACTTCTCTTCACTGACCCCTGCTATATGTAAATTGGGCCTTTTCCGTTACCTTTCCAGATTTTCTAGTTTCTCTACCACATTCAAGCTTCTGACATTCCACGCCCCGATCCGTAGAACACTATACTTTAGTTGATTATTAATTTTTTCTCCCTTGGCAGTCCTTTCCCGGAGATCCGAATGGGGAACTATTCCGGTATCTTTTAACAATGGACGCGCGGGGTAGCTGTGCGATCTTGGGCGTTCTGTCACGGTTCGCTCGGGTCCCTTCGTCGGAGGTTCAAGTCCTCCCTCGTGCATTGGTGTCTGTGTTGTCCCTTGCTTAAGTTAGTTTAAGTTAGATTATGTAGTGAGTACACCTAGGGACCAATTACCTCAGCAGTTTGGTCCCTTAGTCCTTACCACAAATTTGCGAATTATTTTTGCCAATGGAGAGATCATCATGACACTTCTTCAATTACAGGCCACAAGGCCTGCGGATACACTTTACGTGTCTTTAATGTAGTGGTTTCCATTGCCTTCTGCATGCTCATGCCGTTGATCATTGCTGATTCTTCCTCCTTTAGAGGCAATTTCCCACCCCTAACACAAGAGATTGCCCTGAACCTCTGTTCGCTCCTCCGTCCTCTTTGACAAGGCCGTTGGTAAAATGAGGCTGATTTCTTATGCCAGAAGTGTTTGGCCACCCCTGTTGATTATTAACCAACATTTTAGAAGCAATGGGATTCGAATCCGGGACCGAGAAAATTTTATTAGGGATCAAAGACGCTACCCCCAAGACCACGTGTACACACTTCTTGTTAATACGTATCGGTAAAACGAATATCACACTAGACTAATTTGGGACCATTCGAAGAATTGCCACTTAAAAGTGCTTCTTAAAAATTGTTTTGTTTGTGACGGGAAACAAACGGACGCTTTCCATCGATGCTGAGCGTCACATGGCCGGATGAGGTACCTATAAGATTCTGTAAAGATTATGCGAAAGAACTTGCTCACCTTCTAGCAGTAATTTGTCGTAGAGCGACTGAAAAATGGAAGGTACCTAACGACTGGAAAAAGAGCTGGTCATTCCCGTTTTTAAGACATATCCACACAATTATAGACCTATATCGTTGATGTCAATCTGTTGTAGAATTGTGGAACATGTTTTATGCTCAAGAATTATGACGCTGTTGGAAAGCGAACATCTCCTCTATAAGAATCTACAAGGATTCCGCAAACAGCGATCCAACGAAACTTGGCTCGCCGTGTTCCTCCATGAGATCCACAGCCCAGTGAACAACGGCGCTCACTTTGATGCCGCGTTCCTTGATTTATTTAAGGCGTTTGACTCCGTCACGCATTGCCATTTAATGAGAAAAACGCGAGCTTACCGACTGTCATAGCAGACTTGTGACTGGATACAAGACTTTCTTGTAGATAGAACTCAACACGTCGCTCTTAACGCAACTAAATCGACAGATGTAAAGGTAATATCAGGAGTATCACAGGGAAGTGTGATAGGACCGTTGGTTGTTCGCCCGATTCTTGAGTATTGTTCATCTATCTGGGGCCCCTATCAGGCTGGAGTGATAGAGGAGACAGAGGAGATCCAACGAAGAGCGGTTTCGTCACTGGATCGTTTAGCTGGCAAGAGAGCATTACGGAGATGATAAACAAACTCCACTGGCAGATGTTACAAGAGAGGCGTTGTGCATCACGGAGAGATTTACTATTCAAATTTTGGGCCAGTATTTTTCAGGAGGAGTCAGACATCATATTACTTCCTCCACATACGTTTCGCGCATTGACCACGAGCAGAAAATTCGATAAGTTAGAGCCATTACAGAGGCATACCGACAATCATTCTTCCCACGCACTATTCGAGAGTGGAAAAGGGTTGGAGGGAACATATACCGAAAGTTCCATCCTCCACACACCATTAGGTGGTTTGCGGAGTATTATGCAGATGTAGATGTAGATGAAAGACGTGATGAGCAATAAGCATTTCTCTGTGCTGACTCCAACTACATGTTGTAAAAACAAAATCGCAAATATTTTGCTGAACACCAGAAACGTAAGAGCACTACACTTGGTCCATTTTCTTTGTTTGATTCTACAAAACATTAGAAGTTAAGTCCAGAGCTGGGGCTACGAAAGCTGCTGGCACTTGTCAGTTCATTCCTTTATACTAAACATGACTGCTCTGTGTTTCTGAATACTCAGATCTCTAAAGACGAGGGCTAAGCCAATAGACTAGGTCGAACATGTCCACTTGCATTACGATGAATACAACATGAGTTGCTTACACGTCACGTCAGAAGTTAATACATTCATCGAATTCAGTCAGGTGTGTCTCTGTCATTATTATTATTACTTTGCACAAAGTAAGCTACCATCATTCTTCAGTAATTATATTTCTCTTCAACAGTCGAGGTCAGATAGCGTTACCACATTGTTCATGGGTCAAAAATTAATGTATGAGACGTATTTCAATTGAGGGCAGGTTTTGGGATACATGCTTGCCCATCTCAAAGCAGAAGAGAGAAGGTGCACTAAAAAGTAGTAACTGTCTCGACACTAAGCTGCCATCGGTTCAGACTGTAATGTTCAGTACTTGCCGTTACAAGTTTTGAACGGCACTGGCATACTGCGACCTGGCGACGCGGAGGAAGTGCAGAAACTCGAAGCGGCGGCGGCGGCGGCGCCTTATCGTGTCCCCTGATTGCCGCGGCGGCCGCACAAGAGTGGCTCCGCCTTCGCAGCCAGCCACTGCGGGAGCGCCGGAGGTCGGGGGCTGCCAATACGATGGCCAGCCGCCGATACGGCCGACCCAGATAAGCGTAACGGCTCACAGCACAGCACAGCACGGGCCGGTGGCGGGTTATCAGCGCGCCGGTACACAGCGGGCGGAGCGGCCAACCACCCACCTACCACCTCGCCCCTTGATCGGCCGCGACACTCTGCTGCCGCAGATAGCGTGTCGCTTCCCGCTATCTTCACGGCCAGAAAGTCTGTCCTGGCGTTGCGCGAAAGTATCGCTGCACAGAATCTCCCGTGTGTCTGTTTATCTGGTGTGAGGCCTCTGTTTCTAGCTGGAACGAAGCGGCGCAGATAAAGTTCCGTCACGTAACCGCTACATCAAGGTAGTGTTTTCAAGAAAAACTTAAAACCGCAGCTACAGTCACTGACTTATCAGTGGGTTATGATACAGCACACCTGAGATAAGCTTTCCACGAAAATCAGAGGAATGTTGTGCCGCAGGGATCAGTTCTGTCTCCAGTTCTCTTCAGGTTGCACGTTACAGACATTACAGTCATGTCAAAAGCAAAAAAAAAAAACAAGATGTCGTTACGCTGATGACGGGGTACTTGTAATAAGGTGTGGCTCAATTGAACCCTTATACAAATTCTTAGGGAACACTTAGATTTAGTTGAAACTTACCTTCACAAATGGAGATTCCAAGCAAACGCTACCAAAACGTAGTGTCCCTGCTTCACCCTAAATAATACACGGGCCTAATAACAGCCAACAAAATGCAATCTTATAAAAAGTATCCGAATACGCCTGTGTAATGCGAAATAGACCACTAGACGTCACGAAATCCGGGGTTAACAGTTTAAAAGGAAGCGGGGAATATAGTGCTGTCAGTGAAGAACCTTTAACAGCAGAAGGGGTCAGTAGCTTTGAACGTGGAGTGTTCACTGGAAGTCAGCTAGTAATGAAGCCATCAGGGACATTTCACCTCTTCAACAGCTACCACAGTCGACTGTCAGTGATGTGATTGTCGAGTGGCAACGGGAATTAGCAACCACAACTAAATCAAGAAGAAGCCACCACTCGTGATTTTTAAAGTTTTCTAAAGTGTTACTACCAGCCTCCTACCCCTCCTGCCCCCTTCCCGAGCTAACATAGTGACTGTGCATAGGGAATTAAAAAATAGAGCACAGTTGTTGCACAGCTCCTCATAAACCATACATTTCTGTAGTCAATGTTAAGTGACGCTTGAGATGCTGTAAGGAGCGACCCAGTAGACAGTGGATAACTAGAAACGAGTGATTTTGAGCGATAAATCATTCCATATCCTGTGATAATACGAATTAAGGGTCTGGGTTTTGTGAACGCCTGCGTGACGTTTTCGCCGTCGTCTTCAGTGCCAACAGTGAAGTACGTAGGTGCCTATACTCCATGGGGCTGGTTTTGGCCGTTATTCTGTGGACACCTTATTGTGCTTAAGTAAAATGATAAATTTGGAAGGGTATGAACGTATTTTACAACGTTGTGTACTGTCTTCAGTAGAGGAACAGTTCGGAGACGATTATTGTTTAATCGTGACAGTGCACCTTGTTATAAGTACCAACTGTGACACAATTGTTTGTGGACAATACTATTCCTGAAATGGACCGGCCTGTTCAGAGTCCAACCCGAACGCAGTGGAACAGCTAAGCGGTGAGCTGGGAAGCCAGCTTCGCTGCAGACCTCAGACTTCAACATCACTACCTTGTCTGATTTCGGCTCCTGAGGAAGAATGGGCTTCTGTTTCTTCACAAACATACAGAAACTTCACTGAAATGATTCCAGGAGAGTTAAAGCAATCATAAAGGCTAAAGGCGAATCCTCTCCCTCCCGGTATTCGGTGTCCGGATACTATTGATCATATAGTGTACGCTTTGACAATACTATACTTACAAACAATAGAACACTGAAGCACCTTGGGGTAATCGTCATCAGAACTCTTTCAGAGACAATCTAACGAAAACGCCCTAAAAACTGAAAACAACGAACAATCAAAATCTATGTGGTACAGTCTGGAGAGCATCAGCATCCATCCTATGTTCTTCTGCTGCTGATGTTTTCTGTTCTACCGCTGATTACTGTGCCCCAGTTTGACTAAGCAGCCCACATTCACTAAATGTAAATGTGGAGTTTAATAACACCATAAAATGATTAGTGGTGTTGTCAAACCCAAGAATTACGCAATGGCAAGATTTACTACCCCACATCAAACATTACGGCCCTCATATGTTTTCATGAACGAGTGAAAAAAATCGTGGATGATAAAGATTTATCAATCCATAATCGTATGGATCATGTAAACCATAACCGACTCTGTCCGAGACGACCACCACAAAACAATAAAGATCGCTATGTAAGATGAGTTCAATTTTATTAACACGTGGACTCATGACTGGTCTCGACAACAACATTATAGTTTACCATGCATGACTCAAAAAAGCGCCGGTCTCGCTAAACATGGCCAGTGCTGAACATAATTGGAACCCAACATGACATGTGCATATTGCACACAGATTATCAATTTTTGGTTGTGAATAAGCACAGACCCTATGTGGTATCGATAGCTTCGATGCCAAAACATAGGTGCGCTCTGCTAGGTTGGCATTACGACAGACACCGACGACAGCGCACTCTAGCCGGAGCGGGAGGGCTTTAAGAGCTCCGCTCCGGATTCTCCCTATTTGAGCAAGAGCAGACGGCCATACACTTCGCACCTCATTACAGAGTTCTCCTTGCTAGGATAAAGGTGATTTAAACTCATGTTGCAGTACCGACGTGTATTATCTTTTCCTGCTCCCACTCACTTCCTTCATTCGGCAAACCTTTCAGTTTTCAGGATCAGACCCACGCGTCGCCTTCCAGGCGGGATACAAAACCCTGCGCACATCTAAGAAGTATGTTCCGCAATATCATGCAGTGCTAAACAACAAGACAATTCGCAGGAGAGTGTAAAGTCTATAGATTACATAAATACTTAGATGTTCGTTTGTTGGATCATGTGTTATAGGCATGCAAGCAGTAGCATGCAATAGAAAAAAGTTCCAAAACGCCGCTCATAAAAACGGGGTTCATCCAGGGCTCATACCTCGGGTTCTGTTGGTCATAGGAAGGTAGTTTTAAGTGTTTCGGATAGCCCATGCGCTAGGGACGATTTTTGTACCCAATATAAGGATCGTCATACAGTAATTAACCTACAGAACAGCTCAAAATTTAAAAATTACACACTTCCCCCAGTTTACGCAACTGGAGTATATCGGTTGGTGCTTTTTGGATTAGATGTGGTCTACGGTGCACCTTACGGCTCTTATGGAGACAAAATTGGGCTGTTCCCGATAAAACCCGAGAAGAGCGTTCTCATCATTTTTGACTGGCAAACATATATGGCTTTTTCATGGTGCTGGATTAGCATGAGTTTACAGCATGGTATTGACCTTAACTTTTAGTGTATGGCACACTTACCTAAAAAGCGAGCGTGACGACTGCACGCCAGGGGTAAGGGGCTGCCCATATTTTAAGGCTGCACGCTATGCCATGCAATTGCTGTTACAGAGAAAAACTGTTAACAGTTCCTTAAATTATTATTGTCACTACGCAATTTCTTATTTGAATATATGATGGCCTGATGATGTCACTTGGTGCCGAAATCGGTAACGAGTGGGGAAAATAAAATTTTCTAGAACAGATTAAAGCTAATAATTTGTGTTGTTCTGGAAATTGCAGTGCACCGGTAAAGGAGAGTACATACAAGATGTATGTGTGACCAGTGCTAGGGTACTGTTACAGTATTTTGCAGGCCCTATCAAGTACGCGTCGAAAGAGAGGCCGAAACAATTCAGAGACTGCCTCCTGGGATTATTTTGGTAGGCCAGTATGACCCTTACGAAAATGTTAACAAACGTTTGAGGTATCCTTGGAATAAAGACAAGAGAAGACTTGCGGACGTATGTTGGGTAAATTTTGAGAATCTGTATTCAAAAAATATTCGTATCATATACTGTCACGAAGGTAAGTCTTGTAATGAGATCCTGAGATTAAGACAAGAGAAGCTAGGGGGTGTACAGAGGCATAAATTATTTTTCGGTTGCTGTGTGGGCGAATTGACGCCGCCCTACATAGGGAGTAATGGGCATCATAAGTAGAGCTACAGGTGTCTGTTTTTTGCGCGCGCTCTTCGAGAGTGGATAATAGAGAATTATTGCGGAGGTGGTTCAATGAACACTCTGTCAGGCACTTGAGCGTGATTTGCAGAGTATTCATGTAGTTGTAGATATACGAGGGTTGTCCAGAAAGTAAGTTCCGGTCGGTCGCGAAATAGGCACCACCGGGAAAATCCGGTAAAGCTTTGGACAGATGTGTTGGGAAGTGTCTATAGTATGCCCATCGATCGTGTCGCGTCGCTCTTTTCAGTTTTGAGTGAACAGAGAGCACTTAAAGATGCGTAGGGAGTAGCGTCTTCCGCCGATTATGAGGGCCTGAGATTTCGCCTGTATCATGCAGCCCATATAACACAACTGTCGAGCAGTTACTTCTTCATGCCAATTCTCGGTCGCACACTGCAGGGGCAATGAAGACGCTCATGAAGACGCTCCACCAGCGTTTCCGATGAGAAGTGTTTGATCACCCACAATACAGTCCGTAATTGCCCCCCCCCCCACGAGTCTTACCTCTTCTCACAAGAACCGTTGGCTATGAAGACAAAATTTATCCAAAGGCAACGAGCTGCAGACCAGTGCAGGTAACTTGCCGAAAGCACAGGCGGCTGCTTCCTATGACTACGACAACACTCGTAGATATACACTCCAGGAAATGGAAAAAAGAACACATTGACACCGGTGTGTCAGACCCACCATACTTGCTCCGGACTCTGCGAGAGGGCTGTACAAGCAATGATCACACGCACGGCACAGCGGACACACCAGGAACCGCGGTGTTGGCCGTCGAATGGCGCTAGCTGCGCAGCATTTGTGCACCGCCGCCGTCAGTGTCAGCCAGTTTGCCGTAGCATACGGAGCTCCATCGCAGTCTTTAACACTGGTAGCGTGCCGCGACAGCGTGGACGTGAACCGTATGTGCAGTTGACGGACTTTGAGCGAGGGCGTATAGTGGGCATGCGGGAGGCCTGGTGGACTTGCCGCCGAATTGCTCAACACGTGGGGCGTGAGGTCTCCACAGTACATCGATGTTGTCCCCAGTGGTCGGCGGAAGGTGCACGTGCCCGTCGACCTGGGACCGGACCGCAGCGACGCACGGATGCACGCCAAGACCGTAGGATCCTACGCAGTGCCGTAGGGGACCGCACCGCCACTTCCCAGCAAATTAGGGACACTGTTGCTCCTGGGGTATCGGCGAGGACCATTCGCAATTGTCTCCATGAAGCTGGGCTACGGTCCCGCACATCGTTAGGCCGTCTTCCGCTCACGCCCCAACATCGTGCAGCCCGCCTCCAGTGGTGTCGCGACAGGCGTGAATGGAGGGACGAATGGAGACGTGTTGTCTTCAGCGATGAGAGTCGCTTCTGCCTTGGTGCCAATGATGGTCGTATGCGTGTTTGGCGCCGTGCAGGTGAGCGCCACAATCAGGACTGCATATGACCGAGGCACACAGGGCCAACACCCGGCATCATGGTGTGGGGAGCGATCTCCTACACTGGCCGTACACCTCTGGTGATCGTCGAGGGGACACTGAATAGTGCACGGTACATCCAAACCGTCATCGAACCCATCCTTCTACCATTCCTAGACCGGCAAGGGAACTTGCTGTTCCAACAGGACAATGCACGTCCGCATGTATCCCGTGCCACCCAACGTGCTCTAGAAGGTGTAAGTCAACTACCTTGGCCAGCAAGATCTCCGGATCTGTCCCCCATTCAGCATGTTTGGGACTGGATGAAGCGTCGTCGCACGCGGTCTGCACGTCGAGCACGAACGCTGGTCCAACTGAGGCGCCAGGTGGAAATGGCATGGCAAGCCGTTCCACAGGACTACATCCAGCATCTCTACGATCGTCTCCATGGGAGAATAGGAGCCTGCATTGCTGCAAATGGTGGATATACACTGTACTAGTGCCGACATTGTGCATGCTCTGTTGCCTGTGTCTATGTGCCTGTGGTTCTGTCAGTGTAATCATATGATGTATCTGACCCCAGGAATGTGTCAATAAAGTTTCCCCTTCCTGGGACAATGAATTCACGGTGTTCTTATTTCAATTTCCAGGAGTGTAGTCTTGCCTACCATTACAGTGCAGACGTTTGAAAGTTGTCTCAAAGGTGCGCGGAAACCTCCCTTCCTAACGACACAGAAGCGTGGCGCCTTTGCGACGCCGCCCTCGGCTCGACGACGCTTGAAGTCGGAAAATGTGAAAAAGAGGCCACATGAGATGCAAGATACGTTAAGAAGTCACACTGGAATTGAATTTCACCTCATTTCTGCCCAACACCAACGTGGCAGTCTCATAATTTGGAAAGGTCATCACACTTCCTCTTATCCACAATTCCCTTTCTTTTTTTTGGGGGGGGGGGGGGGGACGCCTGTGCACTGGAGGACAGAATGAACAAGGAAAGGCCGGAGGGGATGGCAAGGAATCACCCTTTCCCTTTGAGTATTGATTCTTACGCATTTAGCGGTGGCAAAGGACTGTTGGCAGCACGGTGGGAGACAAAACGAAGTCCTCGGCGATGTGTGACACTGTTGACATTCCTGCATTAGTTAACACTTCTGAGGGCCCATCGCGGGGCCGCAACCCCATTGAACGTGTGAAACGTCCCCTTTGAAAAATTATACAAGACTGTGCTTAAACTGACACACAATATTTTTAGCGCAACGCAATCTGACTTTCAAAAATCACTACAAAAGAATGCCCCAGACTAACATTAACCTATACGTTTCACATATCACATACCTCACAAAAATCTTGGTTACTCGAACTACTGCAATACAGCGAGCACCACAACTGCCAGCTAAATAAAAGATTCAAACTACTGAAGGCACTAACTACTGATAGGCATATTTAGCAAAAGAAAGATTTCGATAGGGAACAAACAATGTATTTACCTCGATAGTCATAATAAATATAGCAGTTCATAACATCCAGTCTTACAAATTTCAAAACTCCGCCATCTCTCTCCCCACGTCCACCACTGCTGGCGGCTCACCTCCAACTGCGCAACGCTACGCGCTGTTAGCATTCAGCTTCCACTGCCCAACACTACAATGGCAGACAACAATGCAAACCAGCCACAGACTGCACACAGCACAGCCAGTGATTTTCATACAGAGCGCTACGTGGCGGCGGCGTTACCAATAAAAAAGCCTAAACAGCCTACTTACATAGCCCCCATGCTCCTCACAAAAAAATTTACAAATTGTTTTGGGCAGTGGCCATTACAGATTTGATAAATTTTTTCATAATTACAATAACAAAGAAGTGAAATGCACACACTTATCGATACAATGTTGGTCAAAAGCTGAAATTTTCTTACAGTCCATAAAGACAGTCCTGATCGTTCATCACAGTAAAATAGCAGTGTTTTGGCTGAATATCTGAACAGTAAAAGAAAATGCACACGGAAGTATTGGATTTCCATGCAGTCTTGAAGAAGTAACGTTGTCCTTCCAACGGAAAGACAGTGCTAACTCTTGACATGCAAACAGGTAATGGGCCACAACAGAGCAAACCCACAGCAGAGTCAGTCGAAGTTTCGAAGAATATTGGTAGGTAGGTCAACACAGAGTAGACCCATTGTAGTCCTGGTAGAGATTACGGTATTGGTGGGTCATCACAGGTGCAGACCCACTGCAGTCCTTGTAGAAATAATGGTATTGGTGGGTCATCAAAGATGCTGACCCACTGCAGCCCTTGTAGAGACGGCCAGCAGTCATCTGTTGCGACTGTGCAGGTGCACAATCACCATCGAAGAGTCTTGTGAAGAATATAGTAAGTCCATAAACCACTACTTGTGCACTCACAAAGTTTTTGGATTTGTCCTTAGAACCAGCAATGCTGTTAACCAGTCCCTTGTTGAATTATTAATACGCGTCCAAACACTAACAGGCCTCTTTTTTTCACATATTGTGCATATACTATGACCAACAGAAATGTGTGCAGTGAAATGTAACTTACAAGTTACTTAATTTGATGAACTGGTGTCAATTACAATTTTATATCATAAGAATACAATAACAAAGGTACAAAATATATCATTAAAGAACATAATAGTACAAATAACATTTGCAGTAACACAGGCTTTACAAAAGAATCGAAATAACAAATACATCAGTGTTACAAAAATTATGACATTAATACATACATAAAAGATCAGAATAACTTTTGAAACCTCAACTTCACACATGAGCATTAGAACAAAGCAGAATAAATAATGTGTAAACATCTTTACGAAGTAAATAACGTGTTATTAATGCAAATTATATTTGAGGATAACAGTATTCCTCATCATCGTGAATGTAGCTTAGTATTAGAAGAGAAAAAATTCTATGAAACAGTACACAGAGACAGGAAGAAAATAAATACACAAGGGTACACAAACACATAGTGGGATAACACAAAAGGAAAGGACAGGGTTTGTTTTTAGGGTAACATTTGGTACTGCAGTCCAACCCAAAACTTAATTAAAAAAAAAAAAAAAAAAAAAAAAAAATTCGTCTTACTTAGTTTCTTATATAGTCTACCCCCTGTTAAGCTAACTTAAACCTACTGAGCTCAGATGCTAAACTAAGGGACGAGGCAATGCAGCAGCACAAAACAAATTAACACAAACAGCAATGACAAAAAAATGGAAATTGGCAAAGCAAGCTACAGTCAAGCTAAATTACCAAGCAATGCAACATTACAACTAATATGAGCCAATGTGCAGCAACAAGAAAAATAAACCAGTAGTAAAACTGGCTTAACAGAGTAATACAAAGTGAAATTTAGTAACACTATGCCTGGTAAACAGCAGCAGAACATGCAATAACTTATATCTAAACATGACAAAGCTGAAGCAGAAAAAAAATTACAGTAAAAATGTTTAATACCTATGTCACATCTTAACACTAGAGTGATGCATCACGAGAGCATACGCTAGCAGACAAGATACCAAATTGTAAAACAAATTATTTATGCAGTTCCTGTGAAGGGAAATGTCTATTTATGTTCCCTCGTTTTCTTGGAAGTGGATCATAATTTTTTTACTGTATCTGTAGGCATGAAATAACTATATTAGTACATCTATTAAATTTTATTTTAACCAATGCTGCAGTGCAGCTAGAAACTAGATATTAAACAAAATAGGCAAAGCAAGGCGTGAAACGTCATTCGCTAGCCATAAGGCATTTCATAATGCAGTAAACAATCTTCCAACTAGCAAGACAATAGCCGTGAAATGTTTCTCATCGTTTCATTAGGCATTTTAGTGAATATCATAAATTAAGAGCTCCAGAGTATAATCATATGTTCTCAAGTTTGAGCGTGTCGTTTTTGCGATGCTTTCTATAAACGAATTAGCGAGGATAATGGCCTTTTTCTATTTTTTTATTTTTTACCGGTGCCTCTGAAAGGCACACACTAATGACTTTCTCAAGGCGGCTGCCACACCTGGACGCTCACAACGCATTATGTCACGGTCACTTACCTTTCATACCGAAATATTTACGACAGCAGTTTCCGTTACACTGACAGTCTCATATAAAAATATTTCACAGGTCAAGAATTTGCGTTACAAATTTGTAGAAACAAAATCCCTTAAATATAATAGTGTCCAAAAAATTTTCGCCAGCATAGTGATACATTCACGCATATACATACATTTCATAATTCTGAAAGTACGATTTTTGGTTTCCTACATTCTTTTCCACAAATCAGAGTCCCTAACCACTACTCATTATTCCTGACCTTATTATACATATTCGTCAACATTTCTTCAATATTTCATCATAAGAAATACGTAACATAACCAAAAAACTCATATAGCATGATCTTAAACATACCTCAGCAGCATAATTCACATCGTCGTCGTAATAACATCATAATACCTCAGTCCAATCTCAAAAACGTCATAGCTTTCTGCAATAATTTCAAAACCTATAAAATATTCTCTGCTCATATAAATAGTGTCATCTACCTCAAACGTACTTTAAAAATCATGATCCCACACCAAATATGTCATTCAAAGCTCTCATAGTATCACAATGGTTCCGAAAAAATATGAACAGTTCACAAAGTACAGACAAAATACAATTTCGTAAGTGTGAAATTATCCACCTGCGTAATTACGTAAACATCTGTCACTGATGTAGTAAAATGAATGTTAGTCTCTCCCAGTTAAATGATCAGATAGCTGTGTAATTAATGCGTTAGAGAAATATGGTACCGATGTGTAAAGTTGTATAAGCAAATACCATATTAGCTAGGGCTCCTTGTGCTTGCCATATACATGGTACACAAAGTAAGCGTGTACCCCCCTGAGGATTAGTGTAATTATATCCTCAGGTGTTGTAGATTACAGCAATGGAATGAAATGTATCACGGAAAACCTTTGTATCATTGTACTTCAAATATCTTTAAAAATAAATGTTTCAAGCACAAAATTAGTCAGTCAAATACGTGTACTGTAGCGCTAAACTGTGCGTCGTGTTGTAAGATAATCTCTGTGGAAGTGTTGTAGCTATCGTCCTCCGAAAGCTAAGTTCTGAAGAAGTCAATGTACTTACCTCATGATAAACAAAAGTGAAATGCTTTGCTTATAGATATCGTAGTTACTACGCTTATTGCCATGATGAAGTAAGTACTGTACTGTAACGTACTGTTGTGCTACAGAAAAGCCTGTCTCATTGTAGCTATACCACAAAGTTACTACTAAAACATGTTTTCCTTTCCAGAAGAATTCAGAAAAACTGTGCAGATATAAAACAGATACACCGCAAAAGCACACTGTAAATTGTGTCACACATTAGTAGCGTCGTGATATAATCGTGTAGCTATCAAAGAAACCAAATGCTAAGTCATCTTTAATCTCACAGAAAGTACTTCAAAGTCTGAGAAAGAATACTAGTAACGTGAAGTGAACAGCTTTATGGCAAAGACAAAGTTAAAAAGCCGATTATCTTTCAATAAACGGTTTTACATGTGAAATTTGGTGTAAACCTTTACTCTTCCTATTACGCAGAGTTTCAACTTCAACGCAATTATCAGGTGGTATACGTCGGATTCTGTAAGGTCCATTGTAAACTAGAAAGAATTTATGACTCAAGTGTTTCTTCTTATGTGACAATGAATGAGCTTTAATGAGAACTTTCTGACCAATATATAATTTCTTTGCATTTGCTTTACCGTGTAATTTTCTCCTTTTGTCTGCAGCAGAATTTATATTTTTAATAGCCAAATCAATTATGTCTTTGTGTCGAAGTTTACGCGTATTCAGAAAAGGTACAAGCTCTCTGATTCTGTTCGGTGGTTCTTTATTCTTCAGTACAAGAACAGGTGGTAAAGCAGTGGAGTCATGAGGCATTTCATTCAGCACGTTTTGAAATAAGTGTAAATATCTGCCCCAATGCTGATGCTTTCTGTGACAATAAAGTCTGCAAAGCTTATTGATTTCTTTCATAATCCGTTCAGACGGGTTACAATGTGGTGAGTACAATGAAATAAAAACAGATTTGATTTTATGGTTACGAAGCATGCGTGACCAAACAGCAGATCTGAATTGCGATCTGTTATTTGAAATGACTTTACCAACGTGTCCCACTTCACGTAAGAAATTTTTAACAAAGGCGTTGGATACAGACCGTCCAGTGACTTTACATAACGGAGTGAAAGAAACAAATTTTGAAGTAAGTTCAACAGCGACTAGAACATACGAAAATCCATTAGATGTTCTGACAAGCGGACCCAAGAGATCAACAGCAGCAAATTATTTTAATTTGGAAGGGATGATAGGAAACAATGGAGCACGATGCGAGACAGTAGATGTTTTCGCCTTTTGACAAAGCTTACAAATAGACAAGACTCTTCGAATTCTCTTTTCCATATTGTTAAAATAACAAGTCGTTCGAAGAATATGATAACATTTTCGTGGACCAAAATGTGCATAGCTGAAATGAATGTACCAAATGAGCTTATTAACGAAATCGTCTGGAATGCAAAGTACCCATAGCTTGTCATCAACAGTGCATCGTTTGAACAGTATGTTGTTTCTAACCAGATAATAATGCCGAATCTGTGTGTGTGTCTTTTCATTCCATTTACTTTTGATGTCTTTCCAAATCGGATCTTTATCTGGTTCATGAGCAACGTCCTTTAAAGATGTGGTGATGAAGTTTTCAAAGGCGATTTTCTGAATGTAAAGAATGCTGAAATTTTTCTCGAGGTTGTTTTCTGTGTTACTTTTCTCAAGCCCAGCCGGTGCGCGTGACAGTGCGTCCGCAACAATGTTCTCCTTGCCGGGAATGTAGACTATTGTGAAGTGGAATTCTTGCAGAAACAATGCCCAACGTTTTAACCTGTCATGATTTAATTTTGAAGACATAAGAAATTGTAATGCACGATGATCACTGTATTCTTTTACGTGCTTACCATAAAGAAAGAAACGGAATTTGTTAAATGCCCAAACGATAGCTAAAGCTTCTAATTCAGTAACTGAATAATTTTTTTCAGATTTTGTTAGCACTCTGCTAGCAAAAGCAATGGTTTTCTGAACGGTAGTGTCATTTTCTATGGCTTCTTGAAATAAATGGGCACCAAGACCGACTTTAGAAGAATCCGTGCTGAGGCAGAAATCTTGTGACAGATCTGGATGAGCTAGTATTGGCGCGTTAAGTAGCGACTCTTTCAAGGGATTGAATTCCAACTGTGCTTGTTCGTCCCAGTTCCAAATAGTATTTTTTCTAGTGAGAGAACAAAGTTTTGGTCTAACTAGAATTTGCATATTCAGAAAACGACCATAAAAGTTTGCGAGACCTAGAAAACTGCGGACTTGTTTTTTTGTGGATGGAACTGGAATGGCTCTGATTGCTTCTAACTTTTCAGTATCCGGCTGAATGCCTTCAGAAGAAATAATATGTCCCAAAAACTTCACCTTTGTCCTACCAAATTCAGACTTTTCCAAGTTAACTGTAATTCCAGATTCTGCAAAAATATGTAACACGCTGTTGAGGATGCGATTATGTTGTTCCCACGAGGCTTCTGCTATCAGAATATCGTCCACGTATAAGGTTATGTGACGTTTTAAGAACTCAGGTAATATGGAATTTAGCCCGCGAATGAATGCTGCCGAAGAAATGTTCAAACCAAAAGGAAGTTTCCGAAACTGATAACTAACGCCGAAACAAACGAAAGCTGTGTATTTTCTACATTCTGGAAGAAATTCGATCTGATAAAAGCTGGATCTGAGATCAATGGAAGACAGCACTTTCACACCATTAAAATTTTGAAGAAGTTCTTCCAACGTTTGCGGCCTGTCTCTTTCAGGAATAATGATAGTATTGATTTCTCTCGAATCTAAGACAAGCCTGATCGATCCATTTTTCTTCTCAACAACATGTAATGGATTTTTGTATGAGCTTACTGCAGGCTCAATAATGCCCTCGTCAAGCATAGATTGTATTTCTGTACTAACACGGTCCCTATAATGTGCTGAATTACGTATGGTCTAACACAAAATTTTGTATGCTCACGAACACGAAATTGGTACTGAAATCCCTTGATTGTTCCTGTTTTGTGAGTAAAAACTGTGGAATGTGCTTGTAAAATCTCAAAAAGGTCCTGCCTATCAGTGTCATTACAATTCTCAATTGTTTGAATTTTATTCTGAATTAACTCATTAGTTTCAAATATGCCGTCGATATCATCCCTGTCAGTACTTGCAGAGTGATTGTTAGTGTCTAGTTCCGGTGAAACTTCCGAGCTGTTATCTAACAGAAGGTAAAGCCGATTAATTTCCTCGTCATGGTTTGAGAGCCAATCTTCAAATTTCAAAGCTATTGACTTACCTTCTTCCTCTAAACTTATTTCAGCATCGTGTAAGTTTAAGATTGCTTTGTATTCATTCAAAAAGTCTACTCCCAGTATACTTTCCGTCGACAATAATGAAGCAATAAGAAAGTTCATAGAGAAGCTGTGGCTTTGACAAAAGAATTCTAAGTTGGTTTGTTGGCGTACATCCACACTTTTTCCAATGACTGCACCTTGTAATTTAATATTGCGTAACGGAAGTGTGGGGCAATCGTTCGATTTGTTGAATGTTGCTAAAAGCTGTTTCACTAATTACTGAAATGGGACTGCCTGAGTCAAGTACTGCCGTAAATTTTACGTCATTTACAGTAATATGAATCACAGGATATGCAATGCTGTTATGTTTTACGTCGTGTTCCTGGAGTAAGATATCTCTAACGTCTTCCATTTTTACGTAATGACTAGCTACGGCAGCTGCGCCGTCAGTTTCATACGTCCGTTTTGTAGCTGCCAGCGGTATGAGTCATTGCCTATTGTCTCTTTGTTGGCGCGCGTCGTTATTGGGATTTGGAGACCTAAGTACTACAACGTCACCCTGTCGAGAGGGCCCCGCCCTGTTTGAATCCCGCCAGTTCTGATGCAATTCAGGTCTGTCGTTACGATCATATCGTCTGTCGACATGTCGGTAGATTCCATAGTTTCTTTCTTGTCGATCACGTGGTGGTGCATTTCTCCCTGAATCGTAACTGCGCGCTGGACCATTGCGTCTAAAGTTATTCTGTCCCCCTTGATAATAATTATTTTGGTTCCCATATTGTCTGTTTCTCTGATTGTCTCTGTGATAGTCACTACCGCGGAGAGGTGATCTTTCCCTGTAATTATTACTACTTTGCCAACGGTTGTCATACGGGTGGTGTCTGTTATGGTCACGATTTACGTTATACGAATAGCCATGTCGTATATAATTTCTGTCATCGCGGAATTGTGACAGGTGTGACCTGTAATTGTTGTGCTCCTGTTTTCGCGTTCCGCGATTGTCAGTGTCAATTTCCAATTCTTGTAAGAGTCCCTGAAAAGCTTCAATGTCCTCTTTGCAACGTCCTGCCAAAATAATATGTGGTAAATCTTCAGGCAATTTGATTAAGCAAATACGGATGAGTTCTGAGGGGCTGTATGGGTTTGAAAGATACTGATTCTTCTGTAACATGTCTTGAAAATATTTCACAAGACTGGAAAATTCAGATTGTTCGAAATGTTTCATCATAATGATGCTATGTTTTACTCGGTCTTGTGTAGCTTGAGACCAATATGCTGAGAGGAAGGCTTGATAAAATTCTCCTTCACTGTGACAATCGTGAATGACCGATCGCATTCTTACAGCTGGTTTATTCTACAAGTAGCCACACATAAATTCTAATTTGTGCTCTAATGACCAGTTGGGAGGAAAACAATGAGAGAATTGATGGAGCCACGCTTGTGGATGAATGTCGTTGCCAGAATTCTTAAATGTTTTGAATTTACGTGCAGTAATGAACAGCTTATAGTCAAAATCATCGAGTCGGCGAGTCGCCTATCGGTCATTGTTACGTCGTGTCGGCGGTGCCATCTCAAAATTCGGTGTACCTTGCCAATTTCTTTCATAATTTTCGAAGTGCCTTGTGCTATTATTTTGTGGCTTTTCCGTATTTCTAAGTTCCTCTTCCCGTGTTGGAGCGCGGAGTGTCCTCTGAAATACGTAATTCTTGTATTACCTGTGTCAGCTGATCTTGAACTTCCCGGATTGCTCTTTGGTGTTGCGTATTAATTTGATTCTGATTTGGTTTGAATTTATTAATTTGTTTATACTCTTCTGTGTGAGTGATGGCTACAGGTCTTGTGTCATTCAGATCATCATCTACTTTTGCAGATAAATTAGTGAACTGATCCGAAAGTTCGGCTACTTTCTTCGATAATGAACACATTGCCTCAGTGTGTTTTTCTGAACCAAGTTTCAGAGTGTCCATTTGTGTTGAAATCGAATCTACTGTGTCCTTTAAGTTTTCCTGAGTTTTTGCAAGTTGCGTAACCGAATCGGTAGATGCAACTGAGTCAATTCCAGCTTGCAAGGTCTCATGATTTTCATGAACAATAGTTTGCAGTTCTTTTATGGCTGCTTCGTGATTCTGTAATGCATTTTCATGCCGAGAAAAAATAGGTTGAAAATGCTCTCAAATTTGTGTTTTTACGTCGTTACAGACTTTTTGACATTTCGATTCAATGTTATGTAACTCATTAGTTAAAACTTCACGTGTTTGTTCAAGCGTGGTATCTAATTTCCGAAGATTTTGTTCCATTGTGTCTAACTTTTGAAGATTTTGTCCCATTTGTTTCTGATTTTGTTCAAGTGTTGTGTCTAACTTTTGAAGATTTTGCTGTGTTTGTCTCTGATTTTGTTCCATTGTGTCTAACTGTTGCTGTGTTTGTCTCTGATTTTGTTTCATTTGTTGCATTAATTGAAATAATAATGGTTTAGTGTCTGGAATCTGTTCCTCTATGCTTTTCGGCAGTGCATTTGCACTTGCAACATTCACATTTTGACGATCAAAAAATGTGTCTTGACTTATTTGAGAAAACGGTGAGGACGCAAAACCTCAATGTAAAGTATTTACTAGATTGTGTCCTGTCATTTCGGATTCCTGACGCGAGCTGTTGCCGACCGATCGATCGATAATGCTTCCCTGTTCACTAATGGTTTCACTGCCGACACCATTATTTGCAGCCCGCTCCATTTGCCTATGCACTATTACCAAATTACTACTTTGAACATTAGTTATTTCATTACATGGTGGCGCTAACACACTGTTTTCGTCTTCAATATCATTTCTCAGTTTACTTTGGAGCCTAGTATTACGTTTTTCACACGTCATTATTGTCACAATATTTCACACAACAACACAGAAAAATACAATTTGTAGAGCAAAAATAAGAGAACACATTAACATAGCAAATAATATGTAGTTAATTGCAAGCGCAGCTGCGAAATACTTGGTGCAAATCTATATGCATGCCACCACTGTTTTACTGTACAACAATGAAAGACTACAACTACAAAGGAGATTCTCTCTACAATTACGCGCTAGCAACAAACAAAAGACACAATAATCACACAAACTACAAGAAAAAAAATCAGAAGATTCCAGTGAGGTATCCTCGCCTAAGGATCGACATATAAAACGTCCCCTTTGAAAAATTATACAAGACTGTGCTTAAACTGACACACAATATTTTTAGCGCAACGCAATCTGACTTTCAAAAATCCCTACAAAAGAATGCCCCAGACTAACATTAACCTATACGTCACACATATCACTTACCTCACAAAAATCTTGGTTACTCGAACTACTGCAACACAGCGAGCACCACTACTGCCAGCTAAATAAAAGATTCAAACTACTGAAGGCACTAACTACTGATAGGCATAGTTAGCAAATGAAAGATTTTGATAGAGAACAAACAATAGTCATAATATATATAGCAGTTCATGACATCCAGTCTTACAAATTTCAAAACTCCGCCATCTCTCTCCCCACGTCCACCACTGCTGGCGGCTCACCTTCAACTGCGCAACGCTACGCGTTGTTAGCATCCAGCTTCCGCTGCCCAACACTACAATGGCAGACAACGATGCGAACCAGCGACAGACTGCACACAGTACAGCCAGTGATTTTCATACAGAGCGCTACGTGGCGGCGGCGTTACCAATAAAAAAACCTAAACAGCCTACTTATACGTGGTCTGCACTTTTCCAAGGGACAATAATCAGTTTTGTTGCAGAAAGAAATTTGAGGATGCCTTAGATGAACAGTTTGGCTTTAGAAAAGTGAAGGCCGGCGAAGAACAATTGTATGATTTGCTGCATGGAATGAACAATCTAACGAGTATTGATTATTTATTGACAGTAAACCAAAGGAAGTCGAAAGTAATGAGAAGTAGCAGAAATGAGAAGAGCGAGGAACTTAACATCTGCAATGACGGACATGAAGTAGAAGAAGTTAATGAATTCGATTATCTAGGCAGCAGAATAACTAATGACAGACGTAGCTAGGAGGACATTAAAAGCAGACTAGTACAGGAAAAAAGAGCATTCCTAGGCAAGAGAAGCCTACTAGTACGAAATACAGGCCTTAATTTCAGGAAGTAAGTTTGAAAAGTATAGTAGTGAAACAGGGCTGTGGGAAAGTTGGAACAGGGGAGAATCGAAGCATTTGCCATGCGTTGCTACAGACGAATCTAGAAAATTATGTGGACTGATAAGGTTAGGAGTGAGTATATTGTGCGGAGAATCGAAGAGGAAAGTGATATACGGAAAACACTGACAAGAAGAAGGAAAAGAATGATAGGATTATATTAGGGAATCACTCCCTTAGTACTGGAGGGATCTGTAGAGGGAAAAAGCTCTAGATGAAGGCAGATATTTAATGCATCCAGCAAATATTTCAGGACGTAGGTTGAAAGTGCTACTCTGAGATGAAAAGGCTAAAAAAGAAAATCAGGGTGGAACCACTAGGTACCGGTCCAAGGCACTCAACGAAATTTGAACGTGATCATAAACATCAAAGGGTGTTTATGCTTTTCTAGTCCACCTATTTCGCGCCATGCCATGGGGTGAACTTATGAGGGTGCAACATTCACAAGTGCGTGAACAAGACTGTGAAGGTTCCCTCTAAGACACGCAGTTTGACAACACCCTCAGCGTCACTCACGGTCCTCTGTTCAGCCTTTTAAAAACGTACCTTCAGCAGCACTCCGCTGCTGCTCCAGCACCAGCATGCAGTCAGAATCCAAGGGACGTTGAAGCGGTTGCCTGCTCTCAGGCGCTACAGCGGCAGAGGAGCGCCACTCAGGTGAGTGGGTGCTGAAGTCTGTAACGACGCATTTTTAAAGTGCGGTTTGCACTGAAAGTGTTGCAGAAGACGGGAGTTCCGAGAAATGTAAAACAAACTCGAAAGCGTAGTCCGGTATATTCTCAAAATTCTTCAATGAAAATAAACAATAGCACTCTACATTTGATAACGGTTGAACACATTGCGTGACCGTAACTAATTCTCAGTTGTTTATCATTTCATGAGTAAGTTCAGAATATTTTTGCGGCCTTGTACTGGTATAACTTTTACACTGAACTGAAAAAAGAATCATAGGGTTGCGATACGGACATGTACAGATGGCTTTAACATCATGTGTACAATGTATAAAGGGGCAGTGCATTGGAAGAGTTGTCAGTTGTACTGTGGTGATTCATGTGAAATGGTGTCTGACTTGATTGGGGCTGCACGATTCGAATTAACAGACTTTGAACTCGGAATGGTAGTTGGAGCTAGACGTTTGGCGCATTCCATTTTGGAAATCTTTAGGGTGTTCTGGTATCCACAGTGCAGAGAATACCAAATTTCGGGCACTGTCTCTTACCACGCACAAGGCAGCGGCCGACAGATTTCACTTACCGACCGAGGGCAACGGCTTTTGCGTAGAAATGTCAGTGTTAACAGACACGTAACACTGCGTGAAATAACGGCAGAAATCATTGTGTCACGTACGACTAACGTATGTGTTAGGACAGTGCTGCGAAATTTGTCGTTAATGAGCTAAGGTAGCCGACGACCGACGCGAATGCCTTTGCTAATCAGCAGGATATCGCCTGCAGCGCCTGTCCTGGGTTCGTGACCATACCGGTTACTGGTTGGACCTTAGACGAGTTGAAAACCGTGGCCTGGTCAGATAAATCCCGGTACCATTTGGTAGGATCCTATGGTAGGGTTCGCGTGGGGCGCAGACTGCACGAAGCCGTGGGCCTAATTTGTTAACAATAGACTGTGGAAGCTGGTGGTGGATAGATAATGGTATGGCTTGCGTTCACGAGGAATGGGCTGGGTCCTCGGATCCATCTGAACCGATTATTGACTCGAAATGGTTATGTTCACAAGTAACGATGGAATTTTTGTGGATAATAGTGCGCCAAGTCACCGCATTGTAATTGTTCTCGATGGGTTTGAAGAACATTATGAACAGTTGCAGCGAACGATTTCGCCACCCAGATCGTCCGGCATTAATCCCATTGGACATTCATAGGACATGATCTAGAGGTCCGTTAGCGCACAAAATCCTGCGCTGGCAACACTTTCGCAGTTATGGTCGGCAGCATGACCCAATATTTCTGCAGGGGACTTCAAGTAGTCTCAATAGGCTGGGTAAAAGGGGGTCAGACGGATATTGCTAAGGTTTCCATGACTTTTGTCACCTCATTGTATATGCAACACTGTTGTACAAAAGATGCAAAGTCCAGTTTCGAAGTACTATTGAAATTTCTCAGTTATGCAGTCACAAATATCTTGATAGTAATTCGTGTTTATATAGCATAAACCTGTGAGCAACAACACTTCCCATTTTTCGGTGAATGTTGCACATTTCTGTGAAAATAATTTTGTCCAATTCTGCCCAACGTTCAAACCATATCGCAAACAAGCGTTAGTAGCGATATTACCACTTTCTGCATAAAGCGATCTACATTATGTACCACTGTAGTCGCTCGTATGGTTACCGAGACTCGCTCAGTGCCTCATATCTGTGCTGACGACAATGAGAAGCTTAGGATACCACGCCTGAAATCAAATTACAAGCGCCGGTGCACTACTTAAATTGTTCATATTTCGCAGTGGCAGTTCGCTCACCCGTTCTCTCAGATGCAAATCCAGTGGTCTTATCTGAATTAGAAACTTATGTCACAAGAACAACCGGCCGTTGGAAGGGTCTGTGTCCAGACACATCCAGGCTGAAATGGTAGCACGAAGAAAGAAGGGGAGCGGAACGTTGGTAGAATCCTTCTCGTGTTAGGTCGAATATACCGTACGAAATTTTGAATTCTCGC
This sequence comes from Schistocerca gregaria, assembly GCF_023897955.1. Taxonomy (NCBI): domain Eukaryota; kingdom Metazoa; phylum Arthropoda; class Insecta; order Orthoptera; family Acrididae; genus Schistocerca; species Schistocerca gregaria. Next base: position 508,983,468 of record NC_064920.1, read on the forward strand.
TTATTTGTACTTCTCAGTCAAAAGTTAATTCCACAAAGATGCCACTTAAGTTATCATTTCCACGGAAAAATAATGAAATTTCACATCAGTGTACTATTGTTAGAGTTACAGAACTCATCGCAATTCTCAGTAACTGAAGTAGTATTAGGAAAAGAACTCAATCCACTGTTTTAGTGACTGTCAACTCTACAGAGCGATTATAATTTCTCCATCGCACATTCTGATAAAATTTAGTTAATGCTTTGGCTAATGCTCTTGTAAAAAAAACAAAACCTTCCTAGAATTCTTTTTGCAACCATGTAGCCAAAAGTTATAGGCAGGATGCAATCTCTTACATAACGTTATTTAATTGGACTATGTATGTAGGCCACTCATTAACTATAGATTCATTTACGTTGTGATCTGTCTATTCTGTGAAGGAATTTCATTGTAAATGCTACATGAACAGTCTCCTAATGCTCGTAATTAATAATCTGCTGACGAGCCCATTTTAAGAGCCCTCCACCGTTGGCCATTTACTCTGCGGGCGCCGCACATGAAAGGCTTGCAACCTCACGTCGTGCCGCGTCGTTAGTCATCTATTGAAAGTAGGCAGCGTACCGAGCGGGAGAACCATCGTGTCGGACGAGTCTTTCATAGTTTGTGTCAGGCCTCGAGCTATGGGTTCCTTTCTTCTCTTTCTTAGCCCCTACTTTTCATTGCTAAGCCGCTGAATTCACCACACCGTGCTCTTCTTATCCCTATTGAATTGCAAAGTATTCATGGGTCTGCAATTAAAAAAGAGCAAATGTAAACACGGTCTGCTGACTGCTTCATATGCTAACATAGCTTCTTTCAACTGATTCCGTTTGAACGAAGTTCGCGAAGGAGATACACAGTACCTGTACTGCGTTTGATCCTCGCTCAACAGCTTTCGAACTTACTGCAGAACGTACTCTCTCTCTCTCTCTCTCTCTCTCTCTCTCTCTCCCTCTCTCTCTCTCTCTCTCTCACACACACACACACACACACATACACATTCTTTTTTTATTTTTATTTGTTCGTTGTGCTCGACCGTCGGCCAGGTAAGAAAACGTCCGAGAATGAGTTTCTTAGTTAAAAACAACTATGAGAGTTACTGATTTGTGATCCTTAGTTTGCAGTCAGTTCTGAGTATTATTAGTAACTACTCTCCAGTCCCTAAACTTAGTTACAGAAATGCGAATCAGACGCATTACGCATTCCAGGCCGAGACACCAGACCAGCTATGGCCACTTCCCAGACCGCTCTAAGACCAAATCGGTTCGTTTTCTTCCTGCTGGTACTGTAACTGAGATTTGCCAACCAGGCAAGGTGTGTTTGGCACCTCTGTGATCGACGAGTTGCTTCCTGGTGTGCACGGGATTAAGACTCAAAGTTCACTTCATTTTTCCTGCCATTTCCGTTGAATAATCTGAGTTATTGTAGCTTGAGTTGTAACAAAAGAGGGACACAGAAAAAAACAGAACGTTTAGTAAATCCCACTATGATACTGGACTTGCATTCGGGTTCAGTGTATTCAATGTGTCGTGTCCTGAGAGGGAGTGTGAATGGCACCTAGCTACGTTAACAGTGTAAGTAGGCTGTTTAGGTTTTTTTATTGGTAACGCCGCCGCCACGTAGCGCTCTGTATGAAAATCACTGGCTGTGCCGTGTGCAGTCTGTGGCTGGTTGGCATTATTGTAATACTCGCCATTGTAGTGTTGGGCAGCGGCAGCTGGATGCTAACAGCGCGTAGCGTTGCGCAGTTGGAGGTGAGCCGCCAGCAGTGGTGGACGTGGGGAGAGATATGGCGGAGTTTTGAAATTTGTAAGAATTGGTGTCATGAACTGCTATATATATATTATGACTGGTGAGGTAAACACATTGTTTGTTCTCTATTAAAATCTTTCATTTGCTAACTATGCCTATCAGTAGTTAGTGCCTTCCGTAGTTTGAATCTTTTATTTAGCTGGCAGTAGTGGCGCTCGCTGTATTGCAGTAGCTTGAGTAACGAAGATTTTTGTGAGGTAAGTGATTTGTGAAACGTATAGGTTAATGTTAGTCAGGGCCATTCTCTTGTAGGGATTTTTGGAAGTCAGATTGCGTTGCGCTAAAAACTATTGTGTGTCAGTTTAAGCACAGTCTTGTATAATTTTTCTAAGGGGACGTTTCAACAGGGGTCTTACATCCTGAATGGAGGATAATGTGGGCTGCTGCAGACCTCCAACTATCGCTGGCCTATGTAATGGGACAGAGTACGGAACTCGGTGAGGATGATTAAGAACTCAGGGTAGGAATCTCCAGAAGTCCCCTCTATTGTATACCTTCAGAATGCTCGTCTGGCACTAAGTCTCGACCCAATTACTTATTAATGGCCCATGTGCAACTCTAAGTAGATATCTCAGTAGCAACGGCTTCTACCGAGGCTAGTCGAAAATAACTTAAGTCCGGCATCCGGCGCTCTGTGACATGGAGAAGGTGTCTACTGGTGGCTGTGGTGTCCTGCTCTACCTATGGTGTTGACGACCCCCTGTATACATGGCTCGTGCGCCTGCTTCCCGAACTTTCCGAGCCACTGGTCACTCTTACAATGCTCTTCCTATTACCATACTTGGTTAGGTCTTGCAGGTCTGGCCTTCTGCGATTTGCGCTCTTCGGTCAGTCAGGCAGTCAAGAGTGTAGCCTCCAGTGTGTGTCGCCAGGCGCCGAGAGTCCATCTTGCTTTGCTATTTGGTTCAAACACTGTGGGAATGTTTCCGGGCTCACCTGGCTGGCCACAGTGCAACAGTTCCTAACTTTTCATAAAAGTACAAGACCCACGGAGATACGGTTTGCAACACCTCACTTCACCTGAGGAAATTTTATTCTTCCCCTTAGACGCTTTACAATTTCTATTCCCATTGTTCATGCCAGTGGAAACGTCCAGTTGTTATTGTCTTCAGCTATACAGATGACATTGTTAGCATACAGAACATGCGCATCGGAATACATTACATAATTCTACCTGGGTGGTAGATTCCTCTCACAGTACAACAATACACGAAATGGTTTACGTGGGCACATTTTAAATGACAGTAATAGTCTATATTCATATATTGAGTTTGCTCAGAATTGTATTCGTTCATTACATAGACGTGAAAAGTACGTATGTACATTTATTACACTTTTCTCATCGCTACTTGTCATATAAAGTATACTATTCCTCTCACTGTTTAATGGTTTTTGAAACTGAGTGTCATATACATTTATTAAATACTCTTTAAAGCATGTATTATTTTATGTCATTATTTGGTGAGTCATATTTTGCCCACAGTTTACTTTCACATTTTATTGATCACTTACACCTTTACATTTTGTCTGTTCGTATACACTTACATTAAAGCTTACCATAATTACTAGCTTTTCCCCCTATAATTAAAAATAGAATTCGTATTCTGTGTGTGCTTAGTATTGGGGACTGTGTCATTTGGCTCTGTTCCTGTCGTTCTTCGGAGTCGCGGTGTGTGACTCCGCTCCCTCCACATTACTTTGCCTGGAAAAGGCCCAAGTCTAACAGCCCTTTCTTCCTCTTCTGCTCATCACACACTTCGGAGTGATGGGCGGAAGTATATCTGACCAGTTCCCTGGGTGGGCATCTGGTTACGACATTATTAGTCACGCACATCCGTGCTCAGCACTCCCATGAATCTCACACAAATCTTTACCGCACCTTCTACAGCACTTGAAATATTTACATAAACAGAAAACTAGAATTTATATACATAACATTACAGACCCCGAGTATGCCGACATGGAATATCGCTCATCAAATTGTTGAAATGGCTCTAAGCACTATGACACTTAACATCTGAGGTCATCAGTCCCCTAGACTTAGAAATACTTAAATCTAACTAATCTAAGGACATCACACACATCCTTGGCCGAGGCAGGATTCGAACCTGCGACTGTAGCAGCAGCGGGGATAGTCGATTTCGTTCTGTAGATCCTCAGTCTTACGTTTTGCGGCTATTAACTTGTCCAGAAACCGAACGACGTGCTGGAGTGGCAGAATTACAGGTATCTCTCATACTTTCCTCATTTCATCCTCTATTAGGCAACCATCAATATCGATATTGAAATTGGGCACAATATCCTTCTTACTGCTATTAGTAAGATTTACATTATTGGATTGTAGCATAATTTGTTCCCCATACCCCTCACATTCACTCGCAAATTTAGTTTCGTGTCGAGCTTACAATGAAGTCAGCAGGAGGTGAGTTGTTGCACAATATTGTTAAGCCTTCATCATTCGGGACAAAGATCAAACACTCGTTGTTCCGTATCTGCCTCCAAATACTTTCGTTTAGTACTATATATTTTAGATTGAAATCATGGGATATTTCTCGTACTGGATGGAGCATGCGTACTTCACGTCTCTCACGGTCGTGCGTAGAAATGAGAATTAAATTTTTTCTACATATTTGATGTTCCGCGTTTACGCATTTACAGGACAATTGGTCACTAGACAGCTGCGTATACAGCCTCTATGACCTGCCAATCATCAGAAACTCTCTCTCTGGTGCGAAACAATAGCTTCGTTTCGGCGAATTGAGTGAGTGATGGCTATATTCTGTTCAAAGTATACTCATTACTATAAACTAAACCGACATTCAGCACATAACTTAAAGTAGAACCTACTAAGAATTCATCTAGGTGAATTATACGTAATAACTGATTCATCAAGTGCGGTTCCAATAGATATTTGTGTGCGTTTACAATGGCAGTAATTAACAAGTCATATTACCTTTCCTGTTCGCTACACATAGTGGTCAACTGCACTTATTGTTCCCTGATCGTTATCAAAATAACCGCCTGCTGTATTTTCTTACTATCACTATTGTTGAATTCTTGAATGTGAGCACTTACTTTCCGGATCCCGCCTGCTAAGATGCTCATTCTCTGTTATCTGATTAAACCCCTGTTTCTTAGATAACCTCAAAAGCTCCCGTTGCTGCTCCTCTACACCATCTATTTTGGCTCTGAAGAACGACGCGTCTTCCTCATCGAGAGTACGGAATAATGCCTTGTTTGGTTCCCCAATAAAATTTAGGGTCTCTTTCTTCCAACGTTCCCGTTCGTGTCTGCCAATTTGCCGTATCACATTTTTAGCCTCAGCTATTTTACCCGCGTGCAATTTTACGGCCTGTTGTGTGAGCTCATACCCAGCTGTATTCAGTTCACTTGGGTTAATCTCGTCATACAAAGTGCTATCGCCCTTGTCCCTACTTGTTCAGTTTTATCCCTTAAATTAAAGTAGCTTACTATGCGCAAAGTGGTGCTGTATAAGCTGACTGTCCATTGGTTGTAGTAATAAATGCATGGGGTCGACTGGAAATGCTGCACTTACGCATCGTGTGGTGGCATCCGTTGCTCCAATCTGAGCGCCGTCATCGTGCTTCTGACAAATGTAATTCTCAGTAGTGACTGCATTCCAGACATCTGTGATTAGAAGAATTCTTTCAGTCGGTTTGCGTGGACTTTCACACATTTTTTACCTCTTTGTCCAAGTACTACATTAGGCCCTTTTATGTGAACGACATTGTATTGTTCTCTTCATTGACTGACGAATTCCTCTCAGCAACCTCTTCTCAAACTCCCATCAAATAACAGCATGCGATACTTTTTCTTGGAAGGTCTCGGGGTTCTGCGTTTAATTACTTCGTTCTTTCTGCTCTTGAGTAGCAGAGCTTAGCTCTTGATGCAGTATCTGCGGCCTCTGGCGCACTTCGTTTGCGTAATCATCACAATCATAGATCACATTCGGAGATTTCTTCTGCAGTAGCCTTGGTATGTAAGATTTCTGACCAAAGAAAAATTCTAATGACATAATATATGGCGTGGTACTGTACACGGCCGGCCGTAGTGGCCGAACGATTTTAGGCGCTTCAGTTTAGAACCATGCGACCGCTACGGTCGCAGGTTAGAATTCTGCCTCGGGCATGGATGTGTGTGATGTCCTCACCTTAGTTAGGTTTAAGTAGTTCTAAGTTCTACGCGACTGATGCCCTTAGATGTTAAGTTCCATAGTGCTCAAAGCCATTTGAACCATTTTTGTACTGTACACGAATTTGGTATAAACTAACCGTTTGTCCCAATTTGTTTGGTTGTTGTTGATGTAATTATTAGCATTTCGGTTATCGTCCGATGCCTGTGTTCCAGTGCGCCATTCGTCTGTGGGTGACAGCTAATTGTTTGAATCTTATCGATGCTTAGTAACTTACACAAAAGTTTCAGTGTTTCACTGATGAAATTGCTGCTCCTGTCGCTTAACAGGGATATCAGAATTCCGAATTTTAGAACAACATCTTCTACCATTTCCTTACCACCTGTCCGCATCTTGTCGTTCAATTGTTTTGGCTATGATGAATTTAGTTAATGAGTCTTGGAATGTTGATGCGTATCTGTTTCCTGAGTCTGGATGTGGTAGGAAGCCGACGATGTTAGTGCCACAGCGTTCAAATACGAATTCTGGGGTAGGCATTGCTCTAGAAGCTGCTTTGATTTCATTCTTCTGTCAGCTGTCGCATGACTTTATGAACTTGTCAGCCAAGTGCTTCATTGCTGCCGACGTTCGTACGTCTCCCCATCTCCTGCTGCCCCTCAATTGCTGACACATGCATTTGTGTGATGAAGGATAGCTCCCCTTCTTGACTCAATTCGGTGTCTGAGCCCTTTGATGTCCATTCCAGTCCAGAGTGCAAATTTACTAGCATCCGTCGTAACTATAAATTCGTTTTCGAAATCAGGATACTATAATATTGGTGGGAAGGCCCCAGTTTTACCTTTAAGTGTTGAGGTTTCCTCCTGGTGCATTCTCCAAAAGTAACAGACTCCTTTTTCCAGTAAATTGTTCAATAGCTTTGCTATTTTACTGAAGTTGCTTATAAAACAACGATAACATCCGACGAGGCCAATGAAGGTCTTCAACTGCATTGCCGTCTTTGGTTGGGGGTGATTTTTGACGTTTGTGTGTATGAATTCCTAAGGAACCATACTGCTTTGGTCATGATCATTAGACTGACACGCTACTTAAACTAAATTAAACTAACCTATCCTAAGAACAACACACACACCCATTGCCGAGGAAGGACTCGAACCTCCGGCGGGAGGGCTGCGCAGTCCATGACAAGACGCCTCAAACCTACGCTACCACTACGTGCAGCCAGTGATTTTTGATGGTTGCTATTTTAGCGGAATCGGGTTTCGATTCATACGCCGTTAGAACATGGCCCACGAAGGAATTCGCACTTATACACTCATAATTTCAGACTGCCTTGTCTCAGCCACTCAAATATCTCTTCTAAACTGGCGCCGTATTCCTCAAACGACATCTCCACTACAACTATGTCATCTAGATATATAAACACTCTATTGCATTGTAATCCAGTCAGTATTGTATTCATAAATAGTTGAAATGTCGAAGGTGAAGTTTGTAGCCACATGACCATCTTGTTATATTCGTAATGTCCCGTCAGTGTACTGAAGGCGGTCGTTTCGTGATCTTTGTCATCTATTAGCACCTGGTAATATCCCTTTGCAAAAATTAGCGTTGAAAAATACTTTGCTGTACCGAGGCTGTCTAGGATCTCATCGATTCATGGTAGCGAATATAATTATGTTGAGGGAAATGTCATTTAACTTTCTATAATCAACTACTACTCAACACTTCTGTTGACCACTGGCGTCTATTTTCTTTGGCAACATTATTAGGCGGAAATTTCAGGAACTAGTACTATGGGACATTATCCCATCTGCTAACATTCCCTCTGTGTCAGCCTGTAGGGATTCGTGCTGAGCTTGTGGTGTTCGATATGGCTGTTGGTTTATAATCACGCCTTCTGTCTCCATGGAGGTATACAAAGCTCCACTAATGTGGTGTACGTTAATACATCCTCAGGTAAGTGAAATACATTACTTTTTGCAGTAAAAATTCTCTCGAGGGGCTGGTTTTCCTCACTATTCAATTGCTTGTTTCGCATATTTTCCTGGAGCAAATTGATTCTTGACTTTACCACGACCCCGGATTGGTTGCTAGGGATATACACGTTCAAACGAACTTCATACTTGGGGATCAGAATTTCTGTTCGTCGTACTCGAACTGTTCCTCTGACGCGAACTTTTACGAAACGTTCTTCCCGAGGACCAATTACAATTTCTCCTTCACGCTTACGTGCTGGTAGGTGCTGCCGGTGGGCTTTTCTCGGAAAGGTTTGTTATCATTGCCCGGAAGCGCATTCTCTCGTCACTTCTCTCTCTATGATGCGCTGTGTGGACTCGTGACGGCATAAGAGGCGGCAGACATTGTAACGGCGCTGTAAGCATCTTCTTACCTAACCCTTGGCTCGTGTTGCAGACGTTGTTATTGTGCCCCAAGCTGTTTGCTTTCCCTGCCTCACGCTACCTCTGTCTGTTTGCGTTGTGTCCTTTATTATCCTTCCGCGTTTGACTGCGAATGCATAACTCGCCCACCTGCTGCCGACAGTGACGTTCTCCGGCCTGGGAAGCTTTGATATTCTCACCCCTTCTACTGCTTCTTTCAGCTTTGTCCGTTCGTCTGACAACTTCATTCTCCTGTGTGCATAACCGATTACTGCCGAATTTTTCTCTAGAAAGTCCCATCCTAGTTATACGATGATAAATCTATCTACAGTTTGAAAATCCTGATCGTATTCAATGACCTTCTTGGTGTGGAAGTGCCACCTAACCTGTCTCTCAGTTCAGATTTCTTCGTTGGCTATACTACAGAATGTAACTGCGTTCCTCAAGTCCCCAGCTTTTCTGTTTTAGGTGATGGCTATAATGAAACTCAAATGTACCCCACTGTCCATTAATAAACTCACATACGTGGTGCTCACTTTTTAATTTTGCGTAGTCGTTCTTTCCTGTGTAGACTAGTGCCAATTTTACCTGCCGTAGCGTAATGGGACTGCTGCGTTGCGCACGCATTTCGTTTACCAATGGGCTTTTCCTGCTGATTTAGTCCTCCAGCTCTCATTACAGTGTTACGCGTAATGCCCAATGTGTTGACAGGTAAAGAAAGTGACTAGGTTTGCTCAGATACAAGGAGCGGTGTGCCCTGTTAGATTGCACTGCATACATCTGACCAGAGGAGAACACTCAGATTGTTAGCCACTCACACATAACTGAATATCATCCTAAATCGTTCTGAGTGAGGGTTTGTTGCCTGTGACTGGCTCATTTTTTTTGGACCCAAACCCTTCGTCCTCCACAACTGAAGGACTTTGCTGTTATTTTGCAGACCTGTTTTGGGACTGACAGTACCTTGTATTTTTCTCGATAGGATGCAATGGCACATTCTTTAGTGAACACTAGATTGATTACCTCTGTTACAGTTAGCCATTCCCCTAATGCATGCGCCACAGTTTTCATCCTGTCATCGAACAGTACTTGAATAAATACCGCTGTGCTCATTTTACCAATTAGCTCGTCGTTACCAGAAACTTCCACTGAGTTCATTACCCTCTTCATAGTTTCACAGAAACTAAACTGCATTGTATCCACATGAGAGCCCCACTTAACCAGACTTTCATCTTTCCTTTGTCTACTGTTAAACATACTACATGCATAGTGATTGACTGTCAGTTTATTCTCGTAATTTTCAAGTAAGATTTCCCATACCGCAGATGTTCAAATGGTTCAAATAGCTATGAGCACTATGGGACTTAACATCTGACGTCATCAGTCCCCTGGACTTAGAACTACTTAAACCTAACTAACCTAATGACATCAAACACATCCATGCCCGAGGCAGGATTTGAACCTGCGACCGTAGCAGTAGCGTGGTTCCGAAATGAAGGGCTTAGAACCGCTCGGCCACAACGGCCGGCGCGGATAAAGTCTCAGTGTGATCTCTTGTGAGCAACTTGCTGTGGACAGACCCTCTGATTGCCCGCATCTCGTGGTCGTGCGGTAGCGTCCTCACTTCCCACGCCCGGGTTCCCGGGTTCGATTCCCAGCGGGGTTAGGGATTTTCTCTGCCTCGTGATGGCTGGGTGTTGTGTGCTGTCCTTAGGTTAGTTAGGTTTAAGTATTTCTAAGTTCTAGGGGACTGATGACCATAGATGTTAAGTCCCATAGTGCTCAGAGCCATTTTCTTAGACCCTGTGGTTGGTCCTATAATATACTTAAGAAATACTTGTTTCTGGCTTAGCTGCAGGGGACTGTCCTTAATGAGCAGCGTTTTCCATTTTGTCCTTTGACCTTGTGTGTGGATGAGCTGCTTAATGCGTTGGTTTTCTCACTGCCTAGCCTCTGGTAGAGTGAGCTCGAAGCTCACACTGGTCGTGGTGGCGACGCACCGGGATGCTTCGGGTGTGGCAGGCCTCTCGTACACGTCGGTGTCGGGTGGCGACGCTTCTGGTACAGTGGACCTCTTGCCTTTGTCAGGCGCTGGTGGCGAAGCTTCTGGAACAGTGTGGTGAGGCGACACTTCTGGTATAGTGTGTCTCTCGCCCATCTGAGCAGTGGGTGGTGATGCTGCTTGTAGGTTAGACCTCTTGTCCACGTCGGCGATGGGTGGCTACACTTATGGTACAGTGGGTCTCCCGTCCACATCGGCGGCAGATGGTGACTCTTCTAGTACACTGGGCCTCTTTCCCAGGTCAGCAGTGGCGGCAATGCCTGACTGGTACCCCTTTCCTCGGAGCTGGGCCGATTTTACCGATCCTCTTACACCTTTATTACTCACAACCCACACCTGGCACAACTTTTCTTTCTTGCCCTTGTCATGACTTGAGAGAGTGAAGGACAAGTAGCTTCAGTAACAGGAGTCTTACCTAAGAGCCTATTTGTTGAGTAGGATAGCATGGGCTGCCTGCAAACCTCCAACTATTCCTGGTCTGCAAGCTGTAAGTGATACAGGATATGAAACTATGTAAGGATGATTAAGGCTCAATAGCTCTGAGCACTATGGGACTCAACATCAGAGGTCGTCAGTCCCTTAGAACTACGTAAACCTAACTAACCTAAGGACATCACACACATCCATGCCGGAGGCAGGTTCAAAATGGCTCTGAGCACTATGAGACTTAACATATGTGGTCGTCGGTCCCCTAGACTTAGAACTACTTAAACCTAACTAACCTAACGACATCACACACATCCATGCCCGAGGCAGGATTCGAACCTGAGACCATAACGGTCGCGTGGTTCCTGACTGAAGCGCCTTGAACCGCTCGGCCACCACGGCTGGCGATGATTAAGAAATCAAGGTAGAAACCTTTAGAAGTCGTCTGTACTGAATAACTTCAGAAGGCTCCTGGGAGCACACTCTCGACCCAACTACGCATTAATGGACCATCTCGGTAGCAACGGCTTGAACCAAGACCAGTCGAAAATAAAAGTCGTAGACTATCTTCCGGTGCCCTTTGAAATGGAGAAGATGTCTACGGGTGGCTGTGGTACCCTACTCTGCGGTGGGTGCTGATGAGCCCCTGTACATACAGCTTATGTGTCTGCTTCCTAAACTTTCCGAGCCACTTGTGAAGCACACAGTGCTCTACTTTTACCATATTTGGTTAGGTCTTGCAGCTCTGTCTTGCTGCCGGCTTTGACCTTTGGTCACTCACGTAGTCAAGAGTATAGTCTCCGCTCTTTGTCGCCTTGCCCACGGCGCCTCTTGCCTTAACATCTAGTTCAAACAATGTGGAATAATTCTGAGCTGCATTGGCCGGCCACAGTGCAAGAATTCCTAACATTTCGTTAAAGTATACGGCTCGCGGAAATTCGGTTTGCAGCAAATTCTGCCGTCCGGCAATATTTATTAAGGTTTCCCTTAATTACCAGAAATCCTTTAAGGCAACATTGACACTGTTCCTTCCATGAGGCCACCTGCGATTTAAATTTGCTTTTCTACTGTTATACAATCCAAACCTCTATTCTGACGCTCATGACTTTGCTTTCGACGGATCCTCAAAACATTTCTGCTCGATATAATATTTAGTTATTGCTATGTACTGTTAAGTTGAAATAAAAATTATGACATTATAAGTCCAACTGGAATGAAGTATGATGAAAATAAGCAATTGATAATGTGAATAAAAACTAAATGGGGGGTATTAAAAGCGACAGAAGATGTTCCTCTCGCGGAGGCAAAAGTGTCACAGTTGTAGGTTATCGCCATTGAGTGGCGAGAAAATAGCGTTGAAGTGAAAGGACGTGAACGGAAGTGCAAGGGGAACAGATGGTAAGATTCAGCCTGATAACCTTTACAAATCAGAGAAATGAAGGTAGAATAACTGGTAGCTAGAATGTACAGAATATTTTGCGCAGAATTTGGATTGTAGTTAAAGTGTTGTAAGACGAAAGTGGTAAAAACATTAACATTTTGGATGTGGTATTTGTAAAAACAGTAAAAGAATTCTTCCGCTGAGAAAGAAAGATTATACCGGCTATAGAAGAGAGAAAAAATTGGAAGAAGGGGATAAAAGGCATTCTTCAACGAAAGGACTCTACTTGTATGAAATACTGACGTGAAACTGAGGAAAGTAGTGTACGTGTCGACCATGTGAACAGATTTGCTAGGAATTACACGTGGTTGAGATTCTCCGTTGAACTGTAGGCCTTCCTCCTGGTTGGATGAGAGCCAGAATAGGTTCAGGCATGTTACAGAAGGGGCATCCAATTGAAAAACTTGCACCAGACCGTTGAGTCACGTGGAGTAATTACTAATATGGGAAGATAAACGTTAATCGGGATATAGTATAAAACGATGATGTTTCAGAATAAACTGGAAAAATGGGTACGTATTAGTTTTACCAGAGGGGAGATGGATTGTTGGGGCATCTGCTACCGCATCGAGAACTAGTTAACAAGCTCAGTGAAACGGGATAGTGTGTGAACAAGCAGAGTCTTGAATGAGAAAATAAGTTATAGTTGTAGCAAGTGTATGGAGATAATTAGTACCAAACAGATGGAAGACACCATCTCAGGCGCATTACCACGGTTCGCGCGGCTCCCCCCGTCGGAGATTCGAGTCCTCCATCGGGCATGGATGTACAGTATCAAATCGACAGAAAAAGTCATGATTTAAATGAAGTTGTCTTGTTGCAAATTTCCCTTTCAGTGAGAAAGTGTTTGCGTGGTGCATCTGACAATATATCTTTAGGATTATGGGGTGCTGTTTACTTAATACTGAGGTTGACTTCAACATTGGGAGATTTACGTATCAAGAAACATTCCGGTTTCTAGCTATTGAATACTAGTATTACCTAGCAAATTTTTAGTTTTAATTCATCCACAGACACAAACTAATTAAGTTTTCTACTTTCCCGCTTATGAGGAAGATAGCTACAGTAATCGATTACGATTTCCTCTCACATTATTACTTAAATGTCTGTTGCTGATTTTTTTTTTACCCATGTAGGCTTCGCAGTTGTCAAGTAGGATAAAATTCCTTAGATTATAGAACCGCACCTGCTTCGACATGTGACCGGTTTAAAGCGGTTTTCCACTTTTATCTTCTTCTCATGTAATAACAAAGGGCATCTATACTCTCAGAATAGTTTGTTGATTCTACGGTGTTACTGCAAACTGTGCTGCATGTAGTATGGAGTAGCAGTATGTCCCTGGTTGTTGTGCTGTGAGCCTCCAAATAGTATTCGATCACCTGCAAATATTTATTATTTAGTACTTATCATTTCTAGAAGGTTCTCGAAGTTGCCAAGGTAACTGTATTGAGGAGATCAATGGCTTCCAAAACAGATGAAAGGCAGCTACCCATCAGCTATCCATCACTGTTTTCCGGAGACATGGGCTAGTAGCCAATGAAGTGTCTCAATGGATTCGGCAGAGTCACCAGTTACAACAGTGGGATGATATGATGTTTTTAGCAAATGTGTAATTCTGCTTGGAGAACAAGGCCCAGAAGTAGTTCGAGAATAAAGAAGAGAATCTGAATAGATGGGAGAAATTCCAAGCCAAACTGAACAAAGCACTTGGTGACAGTGGCATGTTCACTTAGGGTCAATTGAAGGACGGGGCCCAGAGTCATGGAGAAACGTCGTTATCATAAATGCAGAATGTTATGGCTGTATGTCACACTGTGATTCCGAAAATGACACAGACGTTAGAACAACCGAACAAGTTACCAAGTGGTGCCAACACATCGAGGAGATGAAACAGAAAAACGGTCAGATGAAAGAGGTATGACAGAATGTAATATCCATAGCAGTTGAAGCAGACCACCATGAGCTCGCCTCTATCAAGTTTCAGGTAGTAAAGAGAAGAAATACGGCACTATTATCAGATACCTACATTCATAGACAACGACAATTATAATCTTTTTTTTGTTATCTCTGGTAACTGTGGTTCAGTTGTTCTTCCTGTGCTAACGGATGAACTGTTCGGACGTGAGACGTGTGAGGTCTGTAAAGAGAAAGCCTGTAACTATATATTGTTAATTATTATATGAAAAATAGAGTCGCTATTTTCTAGACGTGGATTTTTATTTATTTAAATTGTAATCCAATCTAATTAATATTTAAGTGCTAATTTTCAGCTCCGCAATTAGGAGCGCAGCCATTAGCGATAGTAACTTACACCGGATTTTAATAGTAGCTGGTATAAAAAATATTGCAATATTTCTCACTCAAAATGATTTTAAATGCTAAAGAATAGAGATAAAAAGCTTAAAGAATTTTATCTAAATATGTTACCTTGAATACAAAAATAAATGGAAAATAGCACTAGACAAATTGACTATCGTCTGTCTGCCGCCATCTTAGCAAAAATATCTCCACTGTAGTTTTGAATCGAGAATTTTAACAAACGTAAATGTTGTTAGACATAAATGAATGGAAATAAATGTGCACCGGTGGACCCGAATCTACTTTAAAAGGCAGAATTCAACTCTGATTGAATCTTTAAAAATAGTACTCACAGCACTCTAAGTAATAATAATGTCTGATTTGCTGATTTATGAAGCCCAATTATTTCGGATCATTTACATGAAATATTTTAATAGGAGACATACGTCAGTGTTGTGTGCGGGTAGTATTTTGTGACTAAATGTTTCCTTTGCTAGAGAAAAGTGCTTCGATTTTAAGTAACAGTTGTGTAAAATCTGATAAATTATATATAATTTAGTGCCATTGACACGACTTTACAGACAACATTTCTACCGAACGTCAAGTGGAGATTTCTTTAGCAGAGTGACAAATATTAGCCGGGATACCATTTCTGAGATCAAACGAATTGTTACGCTGGCCATAGGTAACTGGTTTTATATATTTTTTGATATACCTGAAATATCATTTATAAGTAATTAAAGTAACGAAATACTATAAACCGGTTCCGCCACATCACTCACAACCACTAGTTCTTCCCTGTAACTCTCTCATTTCCACTCCCATCAGCCCTTTCTCAATCAGTCATTTAGCCCATATCATAGTGATTATCTCTTGGCTTCTGTCTGTCATTGTCTCCTGATCACAATCAGGTCTTCGAAGGAATCATTTGGGATACGGTTTATATTTCACAACATATGGCTCAGTGTGCCAGTATCGTTTAGTTCTGAGAAATTCATATGGGCCCTGAAAGGGCATAATCGAATTCCGAAACTGGTAGAAAATAAAATAAAATAAAATCTGAACTGCACGGCTGTTGGGAAATATCATTGTTAAATACTTGACTAGCAGCAGTCCCAGGTCAACAATGAATCAACAGAGACTGAGAATACATTGTTCCAGTTTAAATCTGCCGGTACTCAGGTTGACTATAAGAAACAGCTAAACACTAGGACCAAAGAAGCAAGACTACTAGCTCGCTCATGGGCCTTAAGCACCAAGGAAAACGTTATAAAGCTAAGAACCAGCCAGTGAAACACAGAGCAGGAGACATGGTATTTTCCATCTGTGCCGGAAGTGGGACTCGGGAAAGTGACTAAAACACTGCTATGGACCATACCATATTCTTCATCGTTTGTCGGACGTCACACATGAAATAAATGATTATGACACGACCTCAGGAAGACAAAAAGTTGGCGACGTCGTCCACACCCTCTGTATGTAGTACTGAGGTGCAAATCGAGGATGGCAGCATATCGTTCAGGGAAACTGGACACCCAGTCGGTGATGGCCAAGCTTCGACGAGAGGAGCCATCTTCGGTGCCGATCTTAGTTGTTCTTTTGTATAAGAGCGCTGGAAGATCATTGCATTCAGTTTGTGGTTTCACATCTCGAACTCGATGAGAGTCCAGCGGTGTCGCAAAGGGGACCACTGACAGAATATGCAACAAAGATGGTGTGGTCGACTCCAGCGAGAACTCTCAAAGCATCAGGTCTCTGTAGCTTCAAGAGAGGGAGCAATGCCAAGAGCGGTGCTGCATGCAATGTGGATTACTGCTTAGAATTGGTGCCTGACGTGCTGCGGGCCGATAGTTGAAATCTGATAACTGCCAAACACGTGTTCAGTATTTATCATTGCTGGAATGTTGCCGCAACTTGTTGCAGTTTTAATGTTTGCATGTTCTGTAATGTTCGATGTTTGTTGGAACAGCAGCACCCTCCGTCCATAATGTTCAGAATGTAGTTCTGTTCTATCTGTACATTGGTCTCCATGATAAAAGTACTTTAAGTGCTAAGGGTTGTGCTAAATTGTGAAGTCAGCTTTCCAGTTTGAACATGATTGTGATTACAACTTGACAAATGTGATTTCTTGGCTCTGAGTTCTGAATATTGTATTGCTCTCTCTCAGTTACGCGCAATTTGCGTTTCGAATGTGTTTTGAAATGTAACGTAGTGGTCTTATAATATGGTGTGTCGTCTATAAATTTTCTGGTGCTGTTGGCCCAATTTTTGATATTGGAAGAAATATCGTTACTTCTCCCAATACGTTACGTTAAACTGTGTTAACTTCTCTTTTCCTCAAATGTTTTTAAGTTTTCATCGTCTGCTATGTGTGAGACCTCCGGCTGCCAACACAGTGAAGTTTCTATCGTGTTACGCGACTTTTACATGAAATGATGATGAAACAGTATTGTCTAGGTTCATAAGGTTGCATATTTCATAATACACTCCTGGAAATGGAAAAAAGAACACATTGACACCGGTGTGTCAGACCCACCATACTTGCTCCGGACACTGCGAGAGGGCTGTACAAGCAATGATCACACGCACGGCACAGCGGACACACCAGGAACCGCGGTGTTGGCCGTCGAATGGCGCTAGCTGCGCAGCATTTGTGCACCGCCGCCGTCAGTGTCAGCCAGTTTGCCGTGGCATACGGAGCTCCATCGCAGTCTTGAACACTGGTAGCATGCCGCGACAGCGTGGACGTGAACCGTATGTGCAGCTGACGGACTTTGAGCGAGGGCGTATAGTGGTCATGCGGTAGGCCGGGTGGACGTACCGCCGAATTGCTCAACACGTGGGGCGTGAGGTCTCCACAGTACATCGATGTTGTCGCCAGTGGTCGGCGGAAGGTGCACGTGCCCGTCGACCTGGGACCGGACCGCAGCGACGCACGGATGCACGCCAAGACCGTAGGATCCTACGCAGTGCCGTAGGGGACCCACCGCCACTTCCCAGCAAATTAGGGACACTGTTGCTACTGGGGTATCGGCGAGGACCATTCGCAACCGTCTCCATGAAGCTGGGCTACGGTCCCGCACACCGTTAGGCCGTCTTCCGCTCACGCCGCAACATCATGCAGCCCGCCTCCAGTAGTGTCGCGACAGGCGTGAATGGAGGGACAAATGGAGACGTGTCGTCTTCAGCGATGAGAGTCGCTTCTGCCTTGGTGCCAATGATGGTCGTATGCGTGTTTGGCGCCGTGCAGGTGAGCGCCACAATCAGGACTGCATACGACCGAGGCACACAGGGCCAACACCCGGCATCATGGTGTGGGGAGCGATCTCCTACACTGGCCGTACACTTGTGGTGATCGTCGAGGGGACACTGAATAGTGCACGGTACATCCAAAGCGTCATCGAACCCATCGTTCTACCATTCCTAGACAGGCAAGGGAACTTGCTGTTCCAACAGGACAATGCACGTCCGCATGTATCCCGTGCCACCCAACGTGCTCTAGAAGGTGTAAGTCAACTACCCTGGCCAGCAAGATCTCCGGATCTGTCCCCCATTGATCATGTTTGGGACTGGATGAAGCGTCGTCTCACGCGGTCTGAACGTCCAGCACGAACGCTGGTCCAACTGAGGCGCCAAGTGGAAATGGCATGGCAAGCCGTTCCACAGGACTACATCCAGCATCTCTACGATCGTCTCCATGGGAGAATAGCAGCCTGCATTGCTGCGAAAGGTGGATATACACTGTAGTAGTGCCGACATTGTGCATGCTCTGTTGCCTGTGTCTATGTGCCTGTGGTTCTGTCAGTGTGATCATGTGATGTATCTGACCCCAGGAATGTGTCAATAAAGTTTCCCCTTCCTGGGACAATGAATTCACGGTGTTCTTATTTCAATTTCCAGGAGTGTATTTTTTGCGAAGTGTTGCATTCTTCGTTAGTTATCTGCGAGAGTGAATAATGGAACTACGTGTTGTCAACTTTTCATTCAATAACCGGAATCCAAGGTTCAGCGTCATGGACTGTTTGTGAGAAAAAAGGTATGCCATTTTTGCATATGACACTTCACGAATGAACGTATGGCAAACCTGTTCGATTTAGAAGAACATTTATGCACCACTTACTGACCCGTAGTTTTCACGGTGAGAGATTACATAAAGCCATCTACTTACAGAATGTTTGACATAAATCATGTCTCTACAGGAGTACTAGTCAATTTACAGGTAAGTATGTGCAGCACCAAAAAATAGTTTTAGAATCATAGCAATAGCAAGTTAATTTTGTGCACAGCATGAACTGCTTCATAATGAAGTGACAACGCAAAGAGGAAGAAGAAAAGAAAATTAGAAGATGAGACGACAATCACGAAATTTTTTGGAACTAGGTTTGTTTGACTAAATAATGAAAGATAAATTATTGTATTTTGTACCTGATAAGATCAAACGACAAGTACCTTCCTATTTCTTTGATGTTTGAAGGCAGCATTAAGAATATACAGAGGAAAAGGAAAATTATCTTGCAGTAATTGTATAGCGGTGATGCCTCAAATAAAAGAAACACTTGGAGGTTTCTAGTAATGGGAAAAATCGAAATTTAACGCCTATCATTAACTAGTGAACGATTTTTACGTATTTGTAGATTTGACTAACACTGGAGGTTTGGATGAAGAATTAACGTTCGAAGATTTGTCACAAAGTACTGAACTTTCAGTTGATACAAATTTATTTTATGACCTCTTTGAAATATTGTAGCGGACAGAACGACGTCCAGGAAAATGGCTTACCATGTTTATTGAAAGTCATGATAAAATAAAAAAAAACAACAAGCAGGAGTCAAATTTTAGGTGCCTTTTAGAATGCCGAGAACAATCCCAAAATGACTGACAACACTGCAAAATGTTGTTTGTGGAGAGGATCTAAAACGTCTTTGCTATTTCATACATTCGTTTGAGAATTTTATGATTCCTTCTTCTAAAAACCACTTAGTCAGCTAGGTAGGCTTATAGATAAAAAAAAGTTGATTTAGGCAGAAAGTACGATAGCGAGAAATTTTGTTGAACTTGCAAAAGGGAGAAATTCGTTCATCGAGCAGAGATGGCCTTAAGGATTCATAGAATGTAAATTCTTTCAGACTCTGAGAGGAGAGGAAGCGGGGAGGCCGAACAGCGGAATTGTGGGAGATAAGAAACCATTTGGTGAGTGCCAGGGCTGCCTCGAGTGCGTCATCGGGGAGGAAATGGAGCGCACAGAGCCGACACCAGAATTTCTTTAGTGATCTGATTGAAGGAGTGGCAGGAGAGGAGAAACGGTAAACACCACACGTACGAATGTGGCGAAACTGCAGTAGCAATACTGCTCTACAATAAAGCAAGCTACTACCAAATAACTCTGGAAATACACGTGAATAAACGCAAACAATATTTTCAGACTGACAGTGAACTGTACAGAGATCTTAATAAGTAGAAGAATCCGAAGTCGTAGCCTGTAAATTAAGTGTCATAACATCGGGTATGGGTTGTCTTAATCTAGGAAAGTATAACTTTGCTGTACGTTCAAGTAAATCGGACTTCAATAGGATAGATTTGATTTGACTTCGAAACAGAAAAGGATTTATTCAGTCGTGCCACCGTTAAGTGCTCTTAGAAAAATGCAGGGTGTTGGTCTCCATAGATGATGAAAATGTTGTACATTGCTGAATAATATGTCTTTACTAGAGGTGATGGATACATCTATGAACTTGAAATATACTTGCACCTGATGATGGGGCTTCAGGCCGCGAAACAGGTTGTGTATCAATAAAACTATAATGTTACCAGGTGTTCGCGGAATTTTTCCTATCATGCCCTTCAACAAGTGCGGAAGCCCAGACTATAAAATACTTGGTAGTTGTTTCTATTAACCAAGAAGTTTCTATTTACCAAGAAGTCAGGTATATCATTGGATCACTGTCAGATAGCCATTGGTTTTTAACGTAATATCGCTTAAGTTCGCAATAAAGATTAATGTTGGAGAAGTTAATAATGAACGCACCATGCCTATCACAGCAATATTGTCAGAAATACTTTGCAAAGGTTACAGTCTTTCATCGATGATATCTGGATCCTACCAAAGAGCTGAATACCGTGCTCCACTGTGTTGTTGTTGTAAATGAAAGTGGCGTACGCCATACTTTTGACTTGTTCTTATAAGTAAAAATCAGATGGATAAAGTGAAAAATACTGCGAAAGCCAATGGTCGTCTCTTCATTATCCAAAACCCAAATCTGGAGTGCGATCTCATCGTCTTTGAAAGGCATCTAAGATTCTGCGTCTTTCCAACGGTGTAAAATACGTTTCTCCATATCAACGGTTATCCGCAACAGCAGGAAGTTCTGAACAAGTGTCAAACAGGAAACCTCGTAGGCAGGGCAATCTTGGAGATTTAGAAACCCCTTCAGTCGTAGTTAATCTTTTTATCGTTAGCTCAGAACCAGTTTTACGGTGCTGGAAACCTCATCCCCAGGTGACATTTAACTACGTCATTAGAGATAAGCAGCCAGAACATGTAACCCAACATTCATGTTCCGGGCTACTTTGCTCTTATGGCTTAATTACATGTCACCTGAGGCGGTGGTCTTCAGCGTCACGAAACCTGGTGCGATCTGATAATAAAATGATAGAATAAAGTTAAAATGGCTTCTTAATTCCCAACATAAACTTCCAAACAAGCCATGATACACGGCATCTTTATAATAAATGCTCCCGATTCCGGCAAGCTGATTCTCGCCCCCCTTCAAATTGCACGGCCGTACACGAAGTCCATGTCGCTTTGTTTTTGTTGTTTCATACACTAGCTGGTATTAGTCCTAGTGCGCAGTTTACTCCTCGCTACACTTAATGGACTGTGACAGTCATCCTGTAAACTGCATTGAAGCGCGAAAGAAACTGGTACAGGCGTGAGTATTCAAATGCAGAAATATGTAAACAGGCAGAATGCAGTTCTGCGGTCGGTAAAGCTTATAAAAGGCAACAAGCGTCTGGCGCAGTTATTAGGTCGGTTACTGCTGTTACAATGGCAGGTTTTCAAGATTTAAGTGAGTTTGAACATATTATTATAGTTGGTGCACGAGCGATGGGACAGCGCCTCCGATATAGCGATGAAGTGGGAATTTTCGCAT
This sequence comes from Schistocerca gregaria, assembly GCF_023897955.1. NCBI lineage: Eukaryota > Metazoa > Arthropoda > Insecta > Orthoptera > Acrididae > Schistocerca > Schistocerca gregaria. The sequence continues at coordinate 509,005,204 of NC_064920.1, forward strand.
ACGACCATTTAACGAGTGTACAGTGAATGTCAGGAATCCGGTAAAACATCAAATCTACGACATCGCTGAGGCCGAAGAAAGATCCTACAAGAACGGGCCAACGACAGCTGAAGAGGATCGTTCGGCGTGACAGAAGTGCAGCCCTTCCGCAAATAGCTGCAGATTTCAAAGTTGGGCCATCAACAAGTGTCAGCTTGCGAACCATTCAACGAAACATCATCGATGTGGGATTTCGGAGATAAAAGCCCAGTTGTGTGCTCTTGATGATTGCACGACACAGAGCATTACGCCTCGCCTGAGCCCGTCAACACCAACTTTGAACTGTTGATGATTGTAAACATGTTGCCTGGTCGGACGAGTCTCGTTTCAAATTGTATCGAGCAGATGGACGTATATGGGAATGGAATCCATGGATCCTGCATGTCAGCAGGGGACTGTTCAAGCTGGTAGAAGTGGAGGGTATGCAATTGGGATGATATGGGACTCTTGATACGTCTAGATACGACTCTGACTGGTGACACGTACGTAAGCATCCTGTCTGATCTCCTGACTCCATTCACGTCCATTGTGCATTCCGACGGACGTGGGCAATCCCAGCAGGACAATGCGAACACTCTTCTTAGTTTAAACACCAAGTTCCCCAGACAAACATTATTGAGCACATCTTGGATTGCTTGCAATGTACTGTTCAGAAGAGATCCCACCCCCTCAAACTCCTACGAATTTATAGACAGCCCTGCTGGATTCATGGTGTCAATTCCATCACACATTAGTTGAGTCCATGCCACGTCGTGTTGGGGTACTTCTTCTTGCCTGTGGGGGCCTTATACGATGTTGGGCAGGTATTCCAGTTTCTTTGGCCCTTCGTGTATGAACCCTAATATCATTTGTAAGTTATGTAGCGAGAAATTATTTCTTTTATGGGTATGAGATGATACAGCCTTCTCGACAGCAAATGTATGACTTTAGAAGGTTGTGGTGGGCATAAACAGTACCACGTTTATGCAACACCTATTCATACTCCACACTATGAATGCATTCTACGATATCTACAGGTGAGCAAAAATATTTTTACCAATGCCCACCCTCGGACTCAATACTGTCTAGCTGTGTTAGAAGATGTGATCTGGTAAGGAAAGTATATAAGCAGGGCGGGGACGAGTGGGGATCTTTTTAGCGACGACACATTGAAGACGGGAAATCCACAGACGAGAACGAACTTGATAAATGGCGGATTCTTTTGGCCTGGCGCCTGGGAAAACGTGAATTTCGGAAATCGCAAAGCTGTTCGATTCTATGGGTGTTAGTGCTGTGAGGAAAGGTCGGTGTGGCAGAAAGATGTTGGACACCATTCTTTATCGGAAAACTTGGACGTTCAACGCTTGCCAACTCTCCAACTCTTAAAAGTAGGAGTGGAGGGGGGCGATCTGTGGGAGATCAGACGGCAGAGTACAATTCCTGGTGCAGGTAGAACTGTTTTGGAGCACGCTGCTCAGTGCACACTGCTGAAGATATTGCTCCACAGTACGCGACCCCTACGTGATCCCATGTTGACCCAACAACATCGTCAAAAATGGTTCAAATGGCTCTAAGCACTAAGAGACTTAACATCTGGGGTCATCAGTCCCCTAGACTTAGAACTACTTAAACCTCACTAAGCCAAGGACAACACACACGTCCATGCCCGAGGCAGGATTCTAACATGCAACTGTAGCAGCAGCATGGTTCTGGACTAAAGCCCCTAGAACTTCTGGGCCACAGCGGCGGGCAACATCGTCAAACGATATTCTAGTGGGCACGGAGGATCACCGAGATTAAACCGTGGATCAATGGAAATCTAACGCCTTTTTATATCAGGTAATGTAGCATGTCCAGGTACACCATCATCCCGGCAAACTGTGGCTCAAAACGTGCACTCCACCACACATGCAAGCCTGCGGGTACTATTACTTTATGCTCGTGAGCCGTGACTGGCTCACATTGATGCCGTTTGTTCTTTGGTACTTTGTCACAGTCCAGTGGCATCTTATTTCTCTCTGAGTTACTACCATAAGGAGTTGCTGACTTGCATCCATCAGTGGCAGCAGCAGCTCTTATCGATACTAGTACTGCTGTACCATCTTTTGTGTGACCGCTATATTTCCGTGTGGTGGTGTCTGTGGCAGTCGGTCGGTTGGGACAGAGCAGCGAGGAAGTCTTCTTGGTGCGACGTGAGGCAGGGATCGCTAGCAGCGTGCATATGTGGTCGGATTGTGAGACGCTAGCTGCGAGAGCTACAAAGTTCGTTGCCCACCGAAACTGGACACTGAAGCTGAGTGATCAGTTCAGCTGTTATGAAACCTCAACTGCTGTGACGTCTCTTCGTTCATTGCCCATTGTTGCTTCTGGGCCGTTCCGGCTAGCAGCAACGTATGGTGTTGGAACTGGCGAAATTTTGCAGCCGTCTTCCTGTATGGTCATTAACTAATAAATTGGTTGTTACTTATCAGTGAAGTGCACCAGCGGTATTTTCTGCATTGTGACCATTAACGCACCAGTTTCCTGCCCTGCTCGTTAGCGTAGTTTTCCGGCAGGGTGTTTTTCCTCGCTGTGTTGATGCTGTCCGTCTCGGCGTGTAGTTCGACAGCCTTTTAGTTTGCTCGTATTTTTTTCTTACAATGGTTATTGTGTCTTGCCTGTTTTTAGACACTAGATTTGAAGACATAGTGCTGCTGATATCTTCATCCGTGGCTGATAACTTTCCATTGTCATGCCGTTGGTCGGGCATAAAGAAATTGATTAGGTTGTTGGTGGGTCCTTCAACCATCCCTGGGTCGGGTTACCATCCGATTATTTAACCTTACTCTTGGCTGCCTGTCTCACTTTACCTTACAATAGAGTTACCTCCTAAGGCTGTCCCTTGAAACACTTTTGAGAACCACTGTTCCTTTGGTTTCAGACTGTGATTTTCATTTTTGTCTGAAGTACTGTGCGAGGCCTTCAGCTGTCTATTAATTAAGTTTTGATTTAATTTTAAAGTAAGACCTCCAGCCAACTTAAATAAAACTTTGAAGATTGGTTTGTTTAAAAACTAAATTTTGAATGTTTGTTCTATCTGAAATTCTTATTATCCAGGCCTTGAGCCCTGAGTTGTTCAATGTCTTGTGTGTGGCCTGCAGCCGAGCATTTACGTGAAATATTTTTTTAAGGCCTTCAGCTGTGTGTATTCTTTAGAGCAATGTTTTATAACTTGTGTTCAGGCCTTCAGTCATTCTCGTTTTTGATGTGGTTTTGGGCCTTCTGCCGGCCGCGGTGGCCGTGCGGCTCTGGCGCTGCAGTCCGGAACCGCGGGACTGCTACGGTCGCAGGTTCGAATCCTGCCTCGGGCATGGGTGTGTGTGATGTCATTAGGTTAGTTAGGTTTACGTAGTTCTAAGTTCTAGGGGACTTATGACCTAAGATGTTGAGTCCCATAGTGCTCAGAGCCATTTGAACAATTTTTTTTTTTTTTTTTTTTTTTTTTTTGGCCTTCTGCCCAGGACGATCTCAAGTTTTCTTAACTAGACCTTCAGCCATATTGTTTTGTTTTGATCCTTTTAAGGCAATGTGTAATTAATTGGTTCTTTGGCAAATAAAAATATGTGTGTTTTGTGCAACTGACAGTAACTGGTTACGGCCCCCTCCTCAACCATAACCTGATCCGCTCTATTCTGCAAAACCAGATTTCAACTGGACTTTCACATGAATTTACATGGAGCTATGGTAGTAAACGAAGGTAGCATGGACTACGTGGACAGCACTGTTGGGCACAAACATCCCTATAAGCATTATATCTTCACCAACGGTTAAGAAATTTTCCACCAGGATGACTGTCTTGTTACACGAATAGAATCCATCTACATTTGCTTTAGGAACATGATACTGAACTAACCTGGAGATTTTCCTGACCCTAATGGAACGTATCGGAGACGCTATAGGGCGCAATTTCCTTTCCCAAAAAGCACCTACCAATAGTTTACGAGAACTGCTTGACGCGTGCATATATATCTGGTGCCGTACTTCTCTGGATACCTACCAAGGACTCTACAATTCCATACTTCGCAGAATGTCTTCTGCACTGCGCTCAAAATATGGACCATCACGTTAATAAACAGTTGGTCATAATGTACTGACTCTTTAGCGTACTTTGACAGTAGCATTTTATCGTGCTATTATCCAAGAAATCACCTACGCTACTCCCGCCTTAGGTTCGAGTTTTCCCTCGGGCGTGGGTGTGAGTGCTCTCCTTAGCTCTAAGTTACTTTCAGTTGTGTGTAAGTCTAGGGAACGATGACCTCAGCAGTTTGGTCCCTATGCCTACGTAGGAATTTATGGGAACACCTAGTAGGTGAGCAACATTTGCACCTATCTAACCCAATACGTCCTGATTATTCTAATAAAGGTAAGAGGGATTATTTCTTGCGGATCTAGTGGACGAAAGGAGCGAAAAAGAAGAAACATTAGAATTTAACGTCCAATTGACGTCGAAAACATTAGAGATAAAGGAAAATCTAGAAATCAATTAAATTTAGGAAAAATATCTGTCGTGCCATTTTTGAAGGAACGAATTTGTTATTAACTTTAAACTATTTAGGGAAATGACGTATACATTCATTAGTGTAGCCAGAAAGGGTTTCGGACTTCCATCTCCCTGACTCCATCGAACAAGCAATATCCCATGTTGCTCGGTTGAAAGACCTGCAGTGCCTTCTATAAGGAAGTGTATATTGGAGCAACTCACCCGTGGCGTATTCAACACAACTGTCACGAAATCGGCTATAGGTTGACTATTTCTACGGTTTATTTCCGTAAGAAATACTGATAGCTTGAAGAAGACATTCAAGACTGTCTACCGCTATATACAGGGTGTAGATGATAACTGATTACGATGTACCACTATGGTGTACATAATATCGATATGACAAAATTTATACAGGACAAGTGTTGTCTGCTGAGCAGCGTAAACCACCTCAAACTGGCCTACAAAAGCCACGTAAGCACGTCCCTCAAGACTATGGCTATAATCATCCTTCAACATGAAAGAAAGTCTTGTTCTTCTCTTACAAAATGTAAAATTGTCGTTTGTATTAATTTTACCTCAAAATATTGTGAATTTTAAAAGTTTAAAATCAGCAGTTAAATAATTTTCTTTGTCTAGTCCTCTCCTTTTGCCTTTAAGGTAAAGTTTGGTTCGAATTGCAAGCGTAATTAGTTTTTGCATAATGTATAGAAAAATCTTCTTCCTAATATTACACTCACATGAAAATTTAAATTAATACTGTTACCCTCACATGAAAGTTAAAATTAATGCTGTTAACTGAACAGCCGACTAAGGTGGTAAAGTAAGAGAACGAGACGATACTGGAAATGAGGAGTCGCATGCATTTGCTGTAGCTAGGCAGGTAGCCTCTGTAGGCCAATTTGAGTTTACGTTCCTGCTTGATAGACTGCAAGTAACTTATATCAAGTTTTTCATTTCAACTTGCCCTACGACATTGTGGTATGGCGTGAACAACTGTCATTTACTGCCTATATATTATACAAAGATCTACGTACGCAGAGTGTTTGAAAATATTTGCGACATATGTCCAGAGTTGATACGTCATGCCATGTGGATCAAGTTCCCTTTCTTTTAATTTTTATTTTGCTGGCCAAGTCCCGTAGGAGCAAATTGAGGAGCAAATTTCCAAGATCATGGGACGTGTCACTGCATGAAATTACACAATAAAAGCAATAAAAGATAAAATAATATATTTGTGAACCAAAAACAGACAAGCCACAAGTAATTCTTCAGTTTCCATATGAAAGCGCGTGCATTACTGCTATGATTTTTGAATTGTTGTGGTAACGTATAGAAAACGTATGTAGCAGTATAATGTAGGCCTTTCTGCACAAGAGTCAAGGAATTACGATGGAAACACAGATTGGATTTCTGCCTAGTATTAACTGGATGCTGATAATTCTTGGGAATAAGCTGAAACGACCGTAAATAATACATGTATTGAGAGGCCACTATCAAAATACCCAAACTAGTGAACAGGGGTCTACAAAAGGTTCGCCAACATACACCACTTATTGTCTGGAGTGCCCGTTTCTGGGTCAAACAGATCCTTTGAGAATGGGAAGAATTACCCCAAAATATAATACCATACGACATAAGCGAATGAAAGTGAGCAAAGTAGACTCCTTTTCGTGTCGAACTGTCATTTACTTCAGATACCACTCGAATAGTAAAAATGGCAGCATTAAGTCTTTGACCAAGATCCTGAACGTGGGCTTTTCGCGACACTTTACTACCTATCTGAAAACCTAGAAATTTGAGATGTTGAGTTTCATTAATCATATGCACAGTCTGTGAAATTAAAACGTCGGGTTTTGTTGAATTGTGCATTACTGAGATTTAAAGTTACTTCATTTTCTACAAGTCATGAACATATATCATGAACTGCACTATTTGAAACAGAGCCAATGTTGCACACAACGTCCTTTACTATCCAGCTAGTGTCATCAGCAATCAGAAATATTTTAAAGTTACCTGTAATACTGGAGGTCATATGATTCACAGAGATAAGGAACAGGAGTGGCCCCAGCAATGATCGCTGGGGCACCCCCAACTCCAACCCCCCCCCCCCCCCCTACATTTGACTGCGCTCCACTCGGGTCTCACATTACAGCCATTCTCAACACTGTGAATAATGTCTTTCTGTCTAGTGTTAAAGTTAAGGCGAATAAACTGTGAGCCACACCCCGTATTCCACAATGGTCTAACTTCTGGGGCAATATGTTGTGATCAACACAGTCAAACGCCTAAGTTAAATGAAAAAGATGCCTAACGTTCGAAACCTTTTGTTCAGCCTGTCCAGTACCTCATAGACAAAAGAGAGTAGAGCATATTCAGTTTTTAAGCAACTCCTAACGCCGAACTGTACATTTGATAGCAAATTATGTGAAATAAAATGATCGATTATCCTTAAATATAGAGCCTTTTCAATAACTTTAGCAAACACTGATGGCATAAAAAGGGGTCTAAAATTGTCTGCATCATCCCTTGCTCCCTTTTTTTTTATAAAGTGGCTTTGCTACTGAGTACTTTAATCGTTCATGAAACTGATCGTTCTTAAAGGAAAAATTACAAATATCTCTAAGTAGAGGGCTAACATGTGCAGAGAATACTTTGATATTCTGCCAGACACTCCATCATGTCCATGAAAGTCCTTATTTTTCAGTGATTTAATTACCGAGTCAATCTTACGGAGGAGTATTTCAGACATCCATCTCGGAAAGGCGTTTTCCAACATAGTTATGATTCACTGTGAAAACTAAATTTTTATTTAATTCACGAGCTCGGAAAATGTTTGTTAAATACTGTACATATGTATGATTTTATATCATCGACCTTGAGCCACTGACCAGACACTTTCTTCACAACTGAGAATATAGTTTAATTTTATCCTGTGAATTAGCTATTCTATTAGCGTACAAGATACTCTTTGCCTTCCTAATAACGTTTTGAGCACCTTACAATACTGTTTATAATAGGTTTCTGTATCTTGATTTGGACTGTTTATAACATTTTGATATAAATCCCACTTTGTTCTACATGATATCTCGATCCCACTAGTCAGCCACCCAGGTGACTAGTGGGATAAGGTTATTCCTGTTTATAATGCCCTAATGGAAGGTAACTTTCAAAAAGCACAAGAGATGTGTTAAGGAAAGCATTATGTTTGTCATCTATGTTATCAGCACTATAAACATCCTGCCACTCTTGTTCCTTATCTAGGTTTAAATAACGCTCTCCTGCTTTTGGATTAGCTTTCCTATATAGTTTGTGATTATATACAACATTTTTTGAGTACAAGAACTTTTAGTGTTAAAATTTGTGCATCCTGATCTGAAAGCCATTCAAACTTTTACTAACAGAATGCCCATCTAATATAAGGAAGAATGAATACAAATATTGTCTATCGCTATTCCACTGTTCCTCTGCACCCTGTATGGAAAAAACACAGTCTGCATCAGATCATATGAGTTTATGAGATACTTCAAATATCCTTTTTCTTGCACAATTTTGTACAAAAATAATATTGAAGTCACCACATATATGGTAACTAATTTTTGATACTTCCTATAAAGTGAAACAAGAACCTTCTCTACCTTGAGTCAGGGGCCTATAACCAATAACAATTAGAAGTTTAGTTTCACTAAATTCAACTGCTCCTACACAACAGTGAAATAAACGTTCAATGCAGTGCCATGATACGTCTACGGGCTCTCACGGAATATTACTTTTTACGTACATGGCCACTCTCCCACTCCGTCAATAACTTCTTGAAAATCAGCCAGTGAATCTGCATCCTGGTAAAAGAATATTGAAGTTAATTAGTCATTACAAAGATAATGACGTTCAAATGGTGAATGAGACAATCCTTAAATTACAATAGTAATAAAAACAAAATAATTCAAGAAAAAAGACCTGAACAACAATTGCCGTTTTATAATTTTTAAATTAAACAAGTGAACTAAAATAACTTTTTCAAGACATTAGGCAGACTACCAGAAGGCGTACACGAAAAAATTTGCAATAATCTTAGAACAAGGGTAGAATATGTATTAAACATTAAAGGAAAAACTTCTTATGCGAAGCCAGTTAACCAAAGGAAAAATTTCATCTACAGTGCAAGTCAGATAACGTAAGATAACCTGAGCACATACAGCCAAGACGCGTGACTGCAGACAAACAGCAAGCTGCCCTAGGAAATGCTCGAGAGCCGTGCACATGGCCGCAAGTAGGCCAGGCGCCAGCAACAAGAAGCCGCCAAGATGAGACACTCTCCTAGCAACTTAGTAAGTGCTGTTAACAAACAAGAAATATAAGTGGTTGATTGGATTACACTGCAAGTAAAGTTATGGTTTAACCATGATTGCATCTACAGAGAGTTTCCAGTGAGTTCAAACGCCCTAGGAAATTAGCTTCACTAACAGAGAACTACAGAAAGGTAGCTGCAACTTCTTCCAGGAAGGAAAATAATAAACAACTCGCTAGGGTCTTACCATTAGCTGGAGCTCACAACATGCTCTTACGTAATACCAGAGAGCCTACCAGGTTCTAAAACACCATGAGAACGATGTTAAAGCTTTGAAACAGCTGGTTCTCTTGCATAAAAAGTTCAAAACAAACAATATTTTAATCAAGAGATAAGGCTTGTGACAACTAGGCAAATCACATATCCATAACTAGATTAACCATGATAAATTTTTGAGGGAGAACGCTGGCCGGCATATTAAGGCAAGGTACTTCAAAATCACACAGAGCACAGAAGCTAGTGCTATAATGACGGAGCCAAATAATGCGGCATGCATGACAAGCCATGAACATAAAGAAGAACAACTGTTCAAACAGCCTGCAGAGCGGGAAATCGGTGCACAGAGCTGAACAACTCGTTGCGCACAACTATAGCCAACGAGACTTTTGCTCTTTGCCAGTCCTGACGAAGAAGAGTGAAAGACGATCCGGAAAAGACGTCCAGGAGCTTCGCACCACGTGTCCGCCGCTCCAGGCACTGCGCTGCCCTCGACTCCACACTGTTCGAAAACTACCCGACAACTACCTGCCACTCTGACGGCGGGATTTGAAGACTAGGAGAGGCAGCGATAATCGCTCGAGGGAGTGATCCGCTCCCCCTGGGTGAGCCGCCAGCTGAAAGTTATCGATGGTGAAATGAGCCGCCACGGATCGAGAATGAGTGTCTCTGATTGGAGAAAGATATATTAGAAGCCAATCAGGCAGTTCGATTTTGCTGCAGTAGAGCAGATGCCACGATGATAGGCAACACATACTGCATAGGAACGTTGCAAGAGTGCGAAGTGTCAGCAAATCGTCTCGCATCCCGGCACAACAATCACAGTCCCTATCCATACCAATCACCGTGGAAAATAAATTAACTACGTAACAGACTATCGCCATATGCTGCGCAACTCTACTGTAGATCCTCATGAAAACGTAGGAACTGTCTCTGATAAATTAGATTAATACCCAGAGATTCAAAAACCTAGCTACCGAAGCAATCAGATGAGACTAAATAATTCGCCCCTGACTAGGAACTTGACACAAAATCGGTTTACTTTCCGACGCAAAAAACTATGGCAAGAAATATGGCTATTAGACATTAAATTAATACGAAGAAACTAAGGAAATTAAACTATCAAAGCACAGATGATATTAGTCCTTAGGTTAGTTAGGTTTAAGTACTTCTAAGTTCTAGGGGACTGAGGACCTCAGAAGTTAAGGCCCATAGTGCTCAGAGTCATTTAAACCTTTTTTTGTGAAATCGTATGGGACTCAACTGCTAAGGTCATCAGTCTCTAAGCTTACACACTACTGAACCTAAATTATCCAAAGGACAAACACACACACACCCATGCCCGAGGGAGGACTCGAACCTCAACCGGGACCAGCCGCACAGTCGGTGACGGCAGCGCCTCAGACCGGAACCATTTATGAACTTGGACGTATGCAGAGTAAAATACGTCAGTTGATAAGAACAGAAACTGATCACATAAATCATAAATTTAGGAAACATTGTCTATGGAGTGCAGCGATATTTAGGTTACAATCAACAGCCGAGATGGCAATAATATTTATTTACCAGTTTGGGCTTATGTTAAAGCCATCTTTAGAATTTTCGGACCCTATGGCAGGTACTGGTGGCTCGTCTGTTTTCTCGCCATACCGCGATCGTACATTGAACATCGTACACAGTTTACGATGGTGGAATCACGAGAAAAAACCGTGAGCCGCCAGCGCCAGCCATAGGCGGTCAAAAGTTCAGATAAATGCTAGCAGCGTTTTAGCAGCTGTAACGCACGGCACATACTCGTGCGTCGCCACGGAGCAACTTGAATGTGCTACTGGTAACTGCTAAAGTATTCTTCTACAAATAGCGCATTCCAATGCATTTTATCGTTCTGCACCATCAACAGTTTAATTTCACACAGATAACTCCAGCCTTTCTTAACAGAGCGTTTGGAGGTGGCTGGTTCGGTCGTTTGGCAAAAACAAAATGAGCACACTGACAAGACTTAACAGCTCTCGACTTTTATCTGTGGGAAAATGAAAACAAGAAGTATACGAGGAAACATCGACGACTACCACCAAGGCAAGACATGTAACACCCGTGTGTGCTGCGATAAGTCCGGATTAAATTTTGAGTGCATTAATTTTTGCCCGAAATAGCTTTACAGCAAGTATCAACGATCGAGGTCAACACTTTTAACACTTGATATGACAGTCAAGGTATATGATTGGCGATTTTTTTACGTTTAGCACAGTACAGGAGACGGTTTCCTGACGGCGGGATTAAGGTTTACGATTACTGTTTGAACAAATGTTATTTCAAATATTGCAGGCTTTTTCAAATGCTAAAGAAAGAAGTACAAAATTTCGATAAAAAGTCTGTGGCACAAATCGGCTACTATAAACGTTAAAAAATTGTATCCGTCAGGTAATTTCTCATTGTCCACTATATTCTTTTCCGAGATCTTATCTCTTATCTTCACTTGATCGACATGTTAATCTGAATTTGGCAATGTTGGTGGCACAGGTTTGTCACATGCTCTTCCTATCGTCACTCCTTTCTACCCGTGATGTATAACACAACCGTTTGCTTCTGCGTAAGTGCGAAGATGTTTTAGGGCCATCGGACACCTATTGCAGGTAGGGAATGTACCTAAAACCATGTTCACCTTGGCAGGCAGACCTTTATTCGCATGGGCGGATTCGATTCAAGGCTGATGCGCCTCCCTGAATCCCGGAAGCGAATGTGGGCAGTTATCAGGGTGGGTCCAAATCGTCCACAGTAACTTAGCAAAAGATGTAGGAGTATTTAATCGTTCTAGATCTATTGGCATGTGTTAGCAACTTCATCTGCAGTGTGACCGAGGAGGAATGGGCGATATTCACGGATATGACGACAACTATTCTTTTAAAAAAAGGGGGTCTAGCTAGTATGGACTCTAAAACGCTAATCTTAAGAGCTATGAGCACTTCTTCATCTTAGAGATTGTGTAACGAATCTCATTCATTGGAAGTTTCCATGTTTTAGGAGGAGCTATTATCGACCAAAAGAAGAAATAAATGTCTAGAATACTTGGGTTCTAAAATGCGTAGCTTAAGAACTATGGGTACTTTTTTAGTGGAAGACACGTGTTTAGAAAAGACGTGTTCAGAAGAGACATGTTTCACAGTACCTGAGACGAGCAAATGGTCATACCTCTTCGGAATGCATTTTAGAGCCCATATTTAACAGACTTCTTCCCGTCGATTGATGGTACCTGTCATATCCTTGATTACTGACCCTTCATTTTGGGACGCCTTCTATACTAGAGGGCATACGCTTTCCTAATTAATTTTGCAACGTCTAGACCAATGCTGTAGTTTTTAATCTTTTTACTTCAGTACTTGATTACGTTTTTAGATTATTTGCAATACAGCAGCATCAACTGGCTTCATCGTAGTAAGATTTGGTAGATCCACCAAAAAACTGAATCCTTCAGTGCACTATAGTTTCCTCGCGTTCGCTCGGCCATTCTTTCGTTTAGGGGATTGTGATTTCATTATTTAATACCGCCTAGCAGCGTGAGGCAGACAGCACCAAGAAAGACATTCATTATCGTTGGTGGCATCCGTGTAATGAATTCTGTTCGTTCGAAATGACAGGACGGGCGCCAATGTTCTATGTTATTTCAGTCTAATGGGCGTAAACACTGTCGATCGCGACCCTACAGATCACGGGCAAAGTGAAATGCTTAAGGAGTATAGATTGGAGTGAAACTTCAAAGCAGTGTTCCGTTGCTCCAATGGCCACACCGAGAGAAGGCGTTTTTTGCAGGCTGCGTTTATACCAGAAGATAGGCCTAGCAGTTATCCGGGGTAGGGCGCCGCGCTGCCCATCCGAGCGTACAGTAAATATTCAGGCGGGCTGCTAGTCGGCGGCGCGTGATCGTTAATCTGACTGTAATTGCATCAGTGCAGCAGTAATTGAAATAAATCCAAGCGGATATTGCGCCGTTATTGGGCGAGCGGGGTAAACACGCCGTTACATCGCTGATTGATGCTACCAGAGCGTTCGCTGCCGCCGCGACTGCTGCGGATTGCAGCGATCTGCAGCTCAGCTGTAACCTGCGGCTTCGGTTTGCGTTGGTATCTTCAGTTACAGCTTACATCTACACCTCAATTTATATTCTGCGAGCCACGCCACGTCATGTTGAGGAAGGTGACTCTAGTACAATGACGGAAAAAATCCAGCATTACAAAATATTAATGCAGGTGAATTAAATTTCGAGAGTTCATTTGTCTAGGGAACACATTAAAGTGAGTAGCATTGAAAGACCACAAGTTAAAGCACGCGCTACATAAGCCATTGCAAATGTGAAATTCTGATGCATTGATAACAGGTGCAACTGCCAGAATGTTGAATGCGAGCATGCAAAAGTGCATGCACAGTGTTATTCAGATGCCGGATGTGAGTTTGTGGGATGGAAATCCATCCATGTCTGTTGCTCTTGGTCAGACCATACAGGGACGGTTAACACCAATTGTAGATGACGCTGGAGTTGTCCTCTATGATGTCCCTTACGCGATCGATTGCAGACAGGTATAGTAATCGAGAGCGTCAAGGAAACATGTCGACGCCCTGTAAAGCATGTTAAGTTACAACAGTGGTATGTGGTCGAGCGTTTTCCTGTTGGAAAACACTCCCTGGAATTCGGTTCAGGAATGGCAGGTCGAGTCACCACAATGACGTGAAAATTTTTTCAGTCAGGTGCACCTCCAGTCATGCGAAATCGCGCTCCACAACATAGGTCCAGTGTGTTTAGCACACGGAGCGGTTGGTTGCAGGCCATCAAGGGGCTTCCTTCTAACGAACACACGGCCATCATTGGCACTGAGGCAGAACTAGCTTTCATCATAAAACAACAGACCCGCATCCAACCCCCCCTCCCCTCCCCGGGGAGCTCTCGCTTGACACCACTAAAGTCGTAAATGGTGGTTGATGGGGTCACTGGAATGTACGGTGCAGGGCGTCTGGCCGGTAGCTGTCCTTGGAGTAAACCATTTATAACAGATTTTAGTGCCACTGTTGTGACAACTGCTGCTCAGACTACTGCTGCATATGCAGTAAGATTTGCCAGAGCCGAACACCGAACACAATCGTCTTCCCTCTTCGTAGTGTCATGTGGCTTACCGCTTTCATCAGTATCACAGAAGGATCATCCGGCTCTGCGTAGCCTTATTACACGACCTCGGTCAAACACAGCGAGGTGTTGATGCCTTAAAGGCATTCTTGGCTAACGCCAACTGACCACGTCCAATCTCAATTGTATCTAGTGCCCATTATCGTAACAGCTTGTATTTAAAGCTGACTTGATTAGCATCCTCATCGTGGCACTACTAGCGCCACTGTCATGCGAGTGGAGGGAAATGTGGCTAATCATCATCCCTGAGATGCAGAAGCACATCTACCAACTTCCATTGTCCCACAACTCCTTCTTGCTATTGCGATATTTTTTCACTCGGTGTGCAACTATAATCATCCCACATTTACAATACGCGATTGGTGCCATAGAATTAAGAGTATGTTTTTATAATTCTTCTATGATTTAACCTCTTATATCCCTTAGATGTTTTTAGGTTGGTAGCTGGCGTTGTATCACGCTAATGGCAATACGTGCACTGCTCTCCCATTTGACTGTTAGCAACAAGATATTTGTTTATTGTAAGTTGTAAATAAAAGAATAAACTCCAAAAGTTGCAGGTCTTCTTTTAGTTGACCATCTACCTGACAAAGACATTACCACCAACAGTTACGCATACATGTAATATAGATAATAATGGTAATAAAAGTTAATTCACTCTCTAAAGTAGGAAGTACGATTGCTATAATCCTCTCCCACATGTTCTTTTATTATTTCTTACAGAAGTCTAAGACACTGCTAGTACAACTGTGCTTATAACATACTCAGTCGAATTTCACAATTTGGCTGACTCAGTCTATTCTTTAACATTACCTCCTTTCTTTAAGAACTCCAGGACCAAATGTGTAGATCAACTATTTCGAAGAATTGCCGTGGAATAATTGAATGGCGGCAGCGATGAAACCACGAACACTTAGTGGCTATGACAGATACCGATTAGGCGTTCGCTTTAGAACTGCTACAAATTAGCCGGCCAATAGACCGCACCGCTCGAACTGTCAACACAACTCGCACTGCTAACAGAATCCTACGACTTCCTCACCGCTGGCAACAGCTTATAAACAATGCTGGTGACTACTTTGAACGTCAGTAAATCTTTGAAACCCGTACCTATTTTGTACGAGCTGTAAATAAATAGTTGCCACTATTAAAGTTTCAACCCTTGTATATATAACTTTTTTGTCATTTGAAATGAAATCGCAATATTTTCTGCAGTGTTAGTGTTTTTGTTGTATTTCAAGGATTTTTACACATTCCCCTGTTCTCGAATGATTCATACTATACCTCCTGGGAGTTGCAGTTTACAATCTGTTACTCAGAGAAACTAGTACACCCTGGACCAAGAGAGGTCGCAGTGTCTGTAAAGATGTCAGTGACATGGTTGATCTCAATAAGAATGTGGCAGCTGAATGTAATTGGTCTTTACCGTAAGACACAATACAGTACGATGGCAGTATGGCCACGCTGTATACACATCGATCAGCGCCAGTACTAGTCCAGGTTCAAGACAAGAGTGGTCTTGCATAATCGTGGATGCATTCTTTTAGAATTTATCCTCTAGCCATAGGGAGGCATACGGCAGACAGTGATTTCAAAACTGGCAGGCGGTAATTTTAGAAATTACAAGGATCAGATATTCGCACCAAGCAATTTCCTGATTATATAATCCTTTTATGTGATATTACAGGCGTTGTTTCTTGCATTCTTGTAGTTTATAGCTTAAAAAGTAGGATCTGTTCACACATTGGGATATGGATCATCAGTGCCAAATAGGTGCAGTTTGAGCACGTCTTATTTTAATATGTTTTACATACTTTGATGAGCACACTGTGTTTATACATTATGTATTATTACTGAAAGCGAAACTGTCCTTAAGAATGATAAAGCTACTTTTATTTGAAATGTGAATATTCACCTATTCTTACAATTCATTACTGGTCCGAAAGGTTTTCAGTTTTGGGTGCAGGTGACTGGGGGTTAACGTTTATAATGTTTCTTGTTTCTAGTACAATGAGTAGGAAGACTTGTAATACCATTATCGATTGTGAATAATTGGTACAGTGTAATTTTATTATGAGGTATTTATTCTGTACTAGCTAAGGTCTTTGAATTGTTGGAGGGAAGTGGGAATTTATGATGTATACTTTGTAATTACTTAACGATGTGTTTAACTAATGGAATTTTATAAAATATGTCTGCGTGTGAAAACAAAATTGTATGTAGAAAACTAGTTCACACTTAGGGATCTCGTATTGTGAAATAGAAGATACGTACGAAACCCCCTCCGCTACAGAAGGGGCTTGGCTTGCGAGAAAAGGTGGAAATGACGCTCGATCTGGGCGGAAAGAGAGAGAGAGCACGTTAGGCAGTCAGTGGCCAGCAGTTGCATAGTCAACACTGCAGGTGCTAAGTGAGGCGTTCTGAAACCAAATCTGTTGTGGAATGGCCTCAGATGTGGTTCCGGCTGTAAAATGGTGCTCTCGCATTTGGAAAGGCTCTAAAGATGAAGAATTAAGTAGAGCTTAAAATAATAATTCAAGTCTTGCAAAAATTGTGTTTGAAACTGTCCTCTTCATGATTCCAAGCAGGGTCCTATACTAAAAGTGCTAAAGACCAAGTATCGTGTTTATGAAGAAATGAAAATTTGTTTCTGTTTAAATGTGCTTAAGTTTAAGTTTTAAAGTATATAAAAGTTGTTAGTTAAATCATTTGTTTCATAGATAAAGAGAGAGGTAATTATTTTTAAACTTGTCAAAAAGCTTTATTTTGCTTTGAATTGCTGCTACTTTGATTGTGCTAAAGCGTATAAATGTTCATAATTAAAATCACTTGCTTCTCAAGTAATATATATATATATATATATATATATATATATATATATATATATATATATATATATATATATATATATTGAGAATAAGGTTTTCACCTTATTATGCCTAATTAGGCTGGCGACCATTTACTTTTTGTTTCATTTACGTAAATTTTCACTACTTTCATTATTGTCTACATTATAGTCTTTCTGCTTTCTACTAATTACCACTATACGAAGTTCACGTTCGATACCCCCTGTCCGTTAGATTAACGCACGGTCAAACGATTCCAAATTCCTCCCAGAGCGTATCGCTTGCTGCATATTAAGGTCATATTTGGCATTTTACATTGCGTGGTAGTGTTATTGGGCTCTGATCACTATGGGACCAAACATCTGAGGTCATCAGTCCCCTAGAACTTATAACTTCTAACATAAGGACATTTCTCACATCGATGCCAGAGGCAGGATTCGAACCTGCGATCGTAGCAGTCACGCGGTTACAGACTGAAGCACCTAGAACCGCTTGGCCACAGCGGCCAGTGTTAGTGCTATATTGGCTTCCCTGTGAAAAGAAAAAGTCAGTTACTCGGGAGCATCTTTGCAAGGTAGCATTATAGAATTATAGAGTGTGTTGTTCAAAATATATTTGGCTGTATTTCTGAAACAGAGTGAAACAGACAACAAGTGATGTTAAAGGTACATATAATTTCATCAGTTGTACATAATGTAACTAAATGTATTGATGCTTTAGTAATTTATTGAATGTTTGGAATGTTCAAGATTTACCTGTTCACCTTATAGAAACAACACACACAACAACTAGGATCTGCTCATTGTATTATATTAAATATGTAACTTTTTCTCTAGCTTAAAATACAACAACGTGCCTATGACTCCACTCTCTGTGTCTCACTGTTCAAAGTAAATTTTATTTTCTCGCCTCCATATCTGTGAGTATGTTTGTACTTACAAGATTTAAGAAGACTGTTAAACGAAAGACACACCTTATGAATTTTTTTTAAAGAAAGCAGTAACTTTACTGCAAAAAAATGGTTCCTAAAAAGCTCTGCTTTGCATGCTAATCAAATGATTTTCTGCTGCTGGGATTCAAAATCATGTTGCTCCACCTTATAACTGCAACATGCTTTGATACTGCTTGGCATGCTATCCATAAAGTACTCAAAGCGTGTCTGTTCAGACCTGTCAGTTTCCAGAAGCAACCCTTCCGAGATCATTCAGTCTGTGTGACGCAGATATGCGCAGACAGGTTCATGTCAGCAGATACCGGAATTTATTCCATCCAGTTCCCTTCCGGTTATAATATAAAAGCAAGAAATGCCAAAGGTACGTCACACGGTGGAAGATGTTCACTAGGAGTCCTCAGAATGGGTAATGAACCCTTAGACAATAGTTTGCAGGATGGTGTTCCGATACTTCACCAACCTCATATTACCCTTAATACCGAAGTATAATAGCTGGAAAGAACAATCAGAATAGAAGACCAAGAACGAAGTGCTCACATTGGAAAGGATTTAAGGCTAGGCTGTAGTCTTTCTCTCTGTTCGACCTGAACGTCGAAGAAGCAAGCAAATTACATGGAATATGACACACCATTGACACTACTCACACTGTTTCCTCGCAAGGTTTTATAACCATTTTATAGGCAGATTGCCTATAAGGATTTAGGATTATGGAGATTTTTCTCTGCATTTTGTGTTAGGTATAAGAGTGTTGTTAGAGTATTTACTGACTGTTATGCCATGTGCTTCTCCAAACGTTTGGAATAATGATGGAATATTGATCTTTAAGGAGTATTCATACTCTGAGCTGCACTCCAATAATGAGAATTATGTTGATACATTGATGATGTTCCTATAATGATATTGTATGATGCTAATAAGTATTTCGGGTATGTTTTGTCCTTTGTAGGAAAATCTGACTTACCTTGTACCAAATAAATGGAGCTGTTTGTAGGAGACTGTCACAGAAGCTTTATACCTAAAAACATATTTTCACCATTCGTTATGAGATTGCATATGATACTATATTCTTATGCATGATTACCTTATTCAGGTTATTAATTACTGTATCTACAGTTGACCCTCATCTTTACATCTTTTTCTCTTTATTTACTGCGATATGCTAAATTTACCTAGTCACTACGCTATATTCTGTTTAGCACTCCTGTCTTTATGCTTGCGTATACTACAATCAAATTTTTTCTTTGCTTTAGCTGTAGCAGTTCTTGACTCAAGACGAATGATGATTGATTGTTAATCATTTTCCTTACAGATAAAAAAGCTCTGCCCTTATCATTTCCATATCCTTCGCTGTAGATATTTAGAGATTTAGATCATTTAATAGATACACTGTGTGATCAAAAGTATCCGGACACTAGGCTGAATGTAACTTACAAGTTAGTGGCGCCTTCCATCGGTAATGCTGGAATTCAGTATGGTGTTGGCTCACACTGAGCCTTGATGACAGCTTCCTCTCTCGCAGGTATAGTTCAATTGGGTGCTGGAAGGTTTCTTCGGAATGACAGCCCATTATTCACGGATTGCTGCACTGAGGAGAGGTACGATGTCGGTCGGTGACGCCTGGCAGGAAGTCGGCGTTCCAAAACATCCCAGAGGTGTTCTGTGGGATTCAGGTCAGGACTCTGTGCAGGTCAATCCATTACAGAGATGTTATTGTCATGTAACCACTCCGCCACAATCCGTGTATTACGAACAGGTGCTCGATCGTGTTGAAAGATGCAATGGCAATCCTCGACTTACTGTCCAACAGTGGGAAGCAAAAAGGTGCTTAAAATGGGTGATGTGAAGGTGCCACCCAAAACAACAGGGGATTCAAGCCTCCACAATTCAATTGCCCAATGTTCACGCTCCTTACATCAAGCGAGGCGACGTTTGGCATTTACCAGCGTTATGTGTGGGTTATGAGCAGCCACTAGACCATGAAATCATTCTCACCTCAAGCCTAACTTTCATAGTACTTGTAGTGGATCCAGATGCAATTTGTAATTCCTGTGTGATGGTCTGGATAGATGTCTGTCTATTACACATTACGATGCTCGCCAACTGTCGGCGGTCTCAGGCAGTCCAGACGAGGTAAGCCTTTACGCTTTTGTGCTGTACGTGTCCCTTCATATTTCCACTTCACTATCACGTCGGAACAGTGGACTAGGGATGTTTAGGAGCGTGGAAACCTCGCGTATAGACGTCTTATACAAGTGACACCCAACCACCTGACCAAGTTCGAAGTCCGTGAGTTCCATGGAGCGGCCCATTCTGCTGTTTCACCATGTCTAATGACTACAGTGGTCGCTGATGTGGAGTACCAGGCAGTAGGTGGAGCACAATTAACCTAATATGAAGACGTACACTTTTGGGGTGTTCGTATACTTTTGATCGTATAGTGTAGTTTTCTGAAGCCCCGATGGTGCTACACAACCTACAAATATTTTGTCTTTACTCACGTGATGAAATACTTTGATTCTGTGATACTAATATCTAAAATGTACTCATACAGTCCATACAGAGCCGTACTTTTATATAATACCGTTGTTTACGCACTTTGTTATTGTAGAAGCCATATTGAGTTCCATACTCTCATTATGAACTATGCATAGGCCACTGAGTGCCAAATAAAGTTATAGGTGAATGACATTTTATGATTTTTTATCAGCTTTGATGTTTATGCTATGTAAAACAAGGCCACCGTGAACCAGAAGGATGTTTTCTGTCACATTTGCTATTAAGATCAGCAATTACTTCGTGTAAAACCAGTCCATTGTGACCCTCAAAGAAAATTTTTTGTCACTTTTTAGTTATTAAGGTCAGCATTTGTTTTATGTAAAACTAAGCCACTTTGAGCCACCAAAATAGTGCCTGCAACATTTCTTTACCTACTAAGATCAACATTTATGTATGTAGGGAGGCCAGTGGGAGCTTCTGAGCGATATTTTCTCTAAAATTGTTTTAGTGTTTTATCTATTAAGATTGGCATGTATTCTAAGTACAAGGCCACCTGGAGCCATTCAGTTCTTGATTCTACTGTTAGTATTTCTTAATAATGCATATAGAAGGCCACCAAGAGCCACAATATAATCTTATGAACCAGTGATGTTCTGTGTAACGTTAGGTTATTCTATGTCTAATTCGCAGCTTGATGCCACACTTACTGATGTTATCTTATTCACTTTCAGTTTTGAGTACTCACACTGATGCAAAGCCTTGTTGCTTCACCCAGTCTGTAATTTCATTCAGATACTGAACTTTTTATGATCAGATAATTTACTCGATGTTGATATAGGTAGAAATGGTCATGTTCCACTACTTTATCTTTGCTACACTTTTGTACCTTCCATTATTCAGTTTCCTACCTCTGTTCATGGTATTGGAGCAATTTACTACTGGTATTCATACATCAACATAAGTAACTATACATATTGTTTGGATCTCAGAAGAGACTCTGCTATAAAGAGCAGTGGTGATGATGGTCATCACATTGCTGACATTATGGTAATCGCCAACTATGGTTGTCAGCAATCTGTTGCCGAGTACCTCTTGTATCTCTCCACATGACTGAGGAAAATAATATGGAGTTCAGATGCACTGGCACACTGAATGCAATACACAAAAATTTACCAAACATTTGTGGTACAAGGTATTTTCAAATACGAGCCAAATTTGTTAAATCCCGTTGGAAGTTCATGAAAGGAGTATATTGGAGCCCACTTGTTTGTGGCGCCAGAATAAGATAAGAATATTAATAAATTAACATGAAACTAGTATACTATAAACGATGAAAGTCTCTGATAGGCTCGGTAATGCGGATCGCTGACTGTGCGCGGCTGCATAGCCGAAGATACTGCTTTGAGAGAGTAAGAGAGCGCTGGACGCTCGGTTGTAGGTGGCTGTCTGTGAGGGTAAGACCATGGAATAGGCAGTCTGTGGGATGAGCTGTGTTAAGCAACCAAGAGTGGTAAATAAGGTAAAGATCTTCAATAATTATGATTTCTGTTTTCGCCAGCTAGTTAATATAGATGAGGTGGCTGCTTATTTGTAATTGTTGAGTAGCCCCAAAATGTATGTAAATGGTTTTGTAAAAAAGGATAGTTAGATATTTCATTTTTGTAATACTTTTACGATTTTTTAACAGAGGTATGTGTAATATGATGATCTGCATTTACGTTGGATTAATGAAGTTAGATATTACATACTGTTTAAATCTCATTGTTTATCAATCAGTTGTGAGTAAAGTATCTTCAGTTGTCAGATGTTTTTGAAAAGACAAATTTACCTTGCAATATAATTTTGCTAAAAAACTGAGTGTTAGTAAATCACCATAATCAGTAGCGCCACCCAGTCCAGCTCATACACTTTTTAAAGAAGATGGATTTTCTTAAATGTTCTCGATTATCATCAAATGAATTTCATGTGTATTTCAAGTATTATGGCCAGTATTGCAGACTGCTGAGACTGTAGTTGGAATATTTATGTTTTTTTATGAGAGACCGGAATAGTTCGCGTTCCACCGTTGCTGCTTTAGAGGTAAGACAATTTAATTTATTTCCTATGCGCATAGGGACCAAAGTTATCAGTTTTCAACAGGGCCAGATGATTCAGTGCCTAATGGGCTGAATGTATTTTGCAATGACTATATTTCTTTATTGGTATTGGGAGTTGCATTGCCTAATCGATTCATAAGGTTTTGCTAACAATAATAAACAGCAAGCACACCAATTACACTTACAATGCGCAACACGACAATTCGAGTTCAATGCTCTTTTTACAGATCAGACATCCAATCAGCGTACTCTTAAAGTTATTTTTTTTAAAGAAAGTTACAAGTTTACTGACCTCAGTAGATGAACTGAGGGTGATTTGAAGAAAAACGAAAGTAATTAGATAAAGCAGAAATGAGTGAACTTTCTATCAAAACTGAGAACCACGAAGTGAAGGAAGCCTGCTAACTTGGAAGCAAAACAGCATTCTGATGTTTCCTTCATCATGAGAACATGAAAAGAAGACTAGAAGTGTCCTAGAGGACATACTTGCCCATAATAACGCTATCACCATCAAACTTCGACTTTAATTTGAAGAAAGAACTCCTGAGAATGTACATCTGAAGCACAGCATTGCTTGGCTGAATCAAGGGCTGTGGTGGAAAACAGGACAAAAAGAGAACATAAGTGTTTGAGAGGAAGGAGTATCAAAGGGTTCTGAAAACTGTTTGTACTGATAAGAAAGGAGGTGGTTCTGCGCAAAATGGACGAAGAAAAAAACATATGAAGAACACCGAATAGGAGATACAGGATGATATGATGTGTGTTAGGACATGAGGTACTAAGTTGCATGATACTAGCGTGAGCTAAATAGGGTATAGAAAGACTGAAAATGGAATATTTCCGCAGATGGCTGGGGACTTTGGGTGTAATTACTGTTCTGAGATGAATAATTTGGCATTAAGAGAGGAAGTCGTGTCGGGGAGCATTAAATCAGAGGACGCATGAAAAAGAGACTATCGGCCTTCCATGCACAATACTAGCTTGGAACATCGTTCACCTACCTTCCGTGGGACTGCATGGTTGATGCATGCATTGGCACCTGGCTGTCTCTGTAATCTTCAACAGCATTATTTAGGTGTCAGACAAACTCATTGGTGAAGAGAATCCGATTCACTGCTACAGGTTCAGTTTCAAATGTTCCATTGCCTCGCATTTTCATGCACCTTGATGATGGTGGCTGTGGTGGTGGTGCCAGTGGAGGGGAAGGGTTTTTGGATTCATTAACGTTCGTAATGGATACAAGAAGCGGAACTGTTCTTGTGGAGACGATGGGGTAGTGTTGGATCAGCAGAGTCCTTACAGATGCTACCAAAAGGAAACCGCACAGATTTGTTGTACTGACCTCAGAACACTGACGAATCATACACAGTACCTTGTAGGCAGTGGTCATCAGCTAGTGTTGCTGATGAGGGTGAACACTACGGGGCAGACCTTTACTGATCTATGTACCATGATAGCAGCTGGATTTTCGATTAATGAATGACGTCACGGTGGTGTACACTTTTTCGACGGACAGTTTCCTGTGACCATATATGCAAGCTCTAAATTACCTAAACTCTCCGTGGCATGTTGGTAGACTGAACAATGGCCCTGCTGACAAGTACCAGAAAACAGGATCAAAAGGCATGAACACGTGAATTCACCAGTAGGCTGTTATAATTAGGTAGTTTCATTGACACGATTCTAAAAAATCGCAATTGTAGCATAATGGGCGTGACCAGTAACGAAAGTATAAAAGGGTATTAGAGAGTAATGATATAATCATTCAAGTGACAATACAGGCCGCATGTAAGTGAATTTGAGGAAGTGCAGATTGATACGTTACAGGGTCTGTGGTAAGGTTCTGAGAAACAGCGGAGCTACTCGTCTGTTCACGTCTTACTGGTGTGAGTGTCTATGGGAAATGACAGAATGACAGTGAAAGCACAAATGGGCGACAATGTTATGGACGTCCACGCCCCATCACAGAATGTGGAGTTTGTAGGCTTGCCAGCTCTGTAAAGCAGGACAGGTGACGACTGTGGCCGAGCGGTTCTAGGCGCTACAGTCTGGAACCGCGTGACCGCTACGGTCCCAGGTTCAAATCCTGCCTCGGGCATGGATGTGTGTGCTGTCCATAGGATAGTTAGGTTTAAGTAGTTCTAAGTTCTAGGGGACTGATGACCACAGATGTTAAGTCCCATAGGGCTCAGAGCCATTTGAACCATTTTTTTGACTAGTGGCAGATCTAATAACAGAAAACAATGCCGATGTGCGCACAAATGTTTCGTATCACACAATCAGTGCAAACTCTTGAACATGGCGCTCCATTAGGGACATGCCTTATGTGTCTCAATGTAGACACAACGACACATGTAATTGGACTAGACATGGGATCATCGCAACTGGACAATAGATATATGGAAACATCTCGTTTGGTAGGATAAAATCAGTTCCTTGATACACGAGGTCGATGTTTGTGTTCGAATATGCCATTATCCAGGCGAACAGCTGCTTGAAACACGGACTGCACCAGGGACACAGGACAGTGGTAAACTATAGGTGAAGATCGTCTGGGTTTTAATAGGGTTTGTGCTAGTAAGGCATCTGACACCTTTTAACTGCGCTATCATAATACGTGTTCCAAAATTCTACAACCGAACGACGTGTCAGATATAGGTCTATAGTTCTGCACATATGTTCGATGTCTCTTCTTGAGAACGGGGATGACCTGTGCCCTTTTCCAATCCTTTGGAACGCTACGCTCTTCTAGAGACCTACTGTACACCGGTGCAAGAAGGGGGGCAAGTTCCTTCGCGTACTCTGTGTAAAATCGAACTGGTATCCCATCAGGTCCAGCGGCCTTTCCGCTATTGAGCGATTTTAATTTTTTCTCTATCCCCCTGTAGTCTATTTCGATATCTACAATTTTGTCATCTGTGCGACAATCTAGAGAAGGAACCACAGTGCAGTTTTCCCCTGTGAAACAGCTTTCGGCCTTTATTCTGTCATCCTCTGTTTCAGTACCATTTTGGTCACAGAGTGTCTGGACATTTTGTTTTGATGCACCTACCGCTTTCACATAAGACCAAAATTTCTTAGGATTTTCTTCCAAACCAGTACATAGAACTTCACTTTCGAATTCATTGAACGCCTCTCGCATAGCCCTCCTCACACTACATTTCGCTTCGTGTAATTTTTGTTTGTCCGCAAGGCTTTGGCTAGTGTTTATGTTTGCTGTGAAGTTCCCTTTGCTTCCGCAGCAGTTTTCTGACTCGGTTGTTGTACCACGATGCCTCTTTTCCATCTCTTACGATCTTGCTTGACACATACTCGTCTTACGCATGTTATACGATGGTTTTGAACTTTGTCCACTGATCCTCAACACTATCTGTACTTGAGATAAAACTTTTGTCTTGAGCCGTCAGGTACACTGAAATCTGCTTTTTGTCACTTTTGCTAAACAGAAAAATCTTCCTACCTTTTTTTAATATTTCTGTTTACGGCGAAATCATCGATGTAGTAACCGCTTTATCATCGCTGATTCCCTGTTCTGCGTTAACTGTTTCAGATATTTCGGGTCTGTTTACACCAGAAGGTCTAATATGTTATCGCCACGTGTCGGTTCTCTGCTTCACTGCTCAAGGTAGTTTTCAGAAAAAGCACTTTAAAAATTTCACTGGATTCTTTTCCCCTGCCACCCGTTACGAACGTTTGAGTCTGCCAGTCTATATCCGACAAATTAAAATCTCCACCCAGAACTATAACATGGTATGGAAATCTATTCGAAATATTTTCCAAATTATCCTTCAGGTGCTCAGCCGCAACAGCTGCTGAGCCCGGGGGGCCTACAGAGACATCCAATTACCATGTCTGAGCCTGCTTTAACCGTGACCTTCGCCTAAATTATTTCACATTTCGGATCTCTGTCAATTTCCTTCGATTCTATTGCACTTCTTATCGCTATAAACACGCCTCCCCCTTCACTGTCCTACCTGTCTCTGCTTTATAAATTCCAACCTGAGTTTAGGATTCCATTACTGTTTACGTCTGGTCTCAGCCAACTTTCTGTCCCTAGTACTATATGGGCATTGTGACCGTTTATTAATGAGAGCAGTTCTGGGACCTACCTATAGACACTCCTGCAGTTTACTATTAGCACATTAATATTGTTATTCCCTCTTGCATTTTGCCTACTCCTACTTTGCCACGTCTCATAAGGCGTCTTGTCGGGCCTAGGGAGGGAATTCTTTAACCTAAAACACCCACATGTGCACTCCACACGTACTCCGCTACCCTTGTAGCCGCTTCCTGCGTGTAGTGGGCGCCTGACCTATTCAGGGAGACCCTACATTTCTCCACCCGATAAGGGAGGTCGACAAATTTGCACCCCAGAACTCCGCAGAATCGTCTGAGCCTCTGGTTTAAGTCTTCCACTCGGCTCCAAACCAGAGCACCGCGATCGGTTCTGGGAACGATACTACAAGTAGTTATCTCAGATTCCACCCCACGAGCAAGGCTTTCCGCCTTCACCAACTCCGCCAACGCCTGTATGAACTGAGGATGACCTCTGAACCCAGACGGCAGGAGTCATTGGTGCTGACATGAGCAACAATTTGCAGTCGGGTACACACAGTGCTCTCTATCGCCGCCGGCAGGGCCTCCTCCACATCTCGGATGAGACCCCCCGACAAGCAGACAGAGTGAACACTCTCCTTCTTCCCCGACCTTTCCGCTATTTCCCTAAGGCACTCCATCACCCGCCTAATGAACGTTGGGGATCCCAATCACTAATAAACCCCTCCCCCCGTGCGCCTGTTTGGACCTTGCTGAAGGAGCGGCCACATGTCCACTGACAGGCAGAGTGGGCGATGCCA
Organism: Schistocerca gregaria; assembly: GCF_023897955.1. Lineage (NCBI taxonomy): Eukaryota > Metazoa > Arthropoda > Insecta > Orthoptera > Acrididae > Schistocerca > Schistocerca gregaria. The sequence continues at coordinate 509,032,724 of NC_064920.1, forward strand.
CACGGACAACCTCCACATTGAGCCTCCTCCTCGTGCGCCGCGAACGCCGCTGAACCCGCCACTCCCCTTGGGGAGAGGGTGGCCCTACCGCGCCCGGTACCTGCGATGATGTCTCGACAGCATGGACAGTGGGTGAAGCATGCAACACCTGGGGTGTACCATGCGACGCACCAGACTCCCCACTGCCGCTACACTCCGAGGCAGCAGTTTGAAAACGGCTGGCCGCGGCCATCAACACGTTCAGCTGTTCGCGAACAGTAGCCAGCTCCTCCTGCGTTCCGTACACAGCAGTCACACATCATATCCATCCTAAGAAATCAATTTACTGTAGAGAGTCATTCAACTTTTAACTATACTGATAATTCACTAAAGGCGGCTGATAGTTGACTAAACTGTGGTTACTATACACTTCTTGTAGAATACAATGAAAATAGCACTACCTGTCTCTGGACCGTATTCAAACAAACCCTAGCACTACTAGCACTATGGCTGACTAAAGGGACTCTCTCTGACTGTATTCAAAACAAACACGAAATCCATGGAACACTATTACTAGCACTCGACAATTAAAGCTTCCTAAAAGCAAAAGCACACGGAAGAAGAAATGACAGGTAAGAAAAATACAGTTAATACTTAAATTAACGTAGCTCGCTGCTCATCAGACGTGAAGCAGACGACAGCTACGACGACACTTTATTACAGGCAACGGGTTTGATATCTACGCCAATGTAGACAGGTTCAGAAAGGTTTAAATGGCTCTAAGCACTATGGGACGTGACATCTGAGGTCATCAGGTCGTCAGTACCTTGACTTAGAACTACTTAAACCTAACTAACATGACGACATCACACACATCCATGCCAGCAGATTCGAACCAGCGACCGTAGCAGCAGCGCGGTTCCGGACTGAAGCGCCTGGAACCGCTCGGCCACAGCGGCCGGCGTCTTCCAGCACGGTAATTGCCCCTGCCAGAAGAGTAAAACCCTTCTTCAATGGTTTGTAAATAATTGTAATTAACTGATGTTGATCTCTTGGTCAACAAATTCGCTTGATCTGGACACGAAGGAATTGTATCTGGCACACTATCAGTGGCTCAACTACAGGACTTCTAGCACATCACTCAGACGTGGTTTTGGATCTAGTGGTTCTGACACCTGGACCTGGTGAGAGCATTTTCGCCAGTTAACCGATGACATCGCAATCCAAATGTTGTGGTAGATAATTTTTAAAAAATCTAAGGTGTTGGTGCTAGCACCATTGCGCTAAGTTTAAAATGGAAGAAAAATTTTAAAGATCAGATACTGTTGAACTAATCCAGTTAAGGTTTGACAGCCCACTGGTCCTGGAATCTAAGATGGAACCATGTTCAAAAGTATCCGAACAAGCTGTATTACCTACTAGAAATACATAAGCATGCACGCACACGTTTCCCAATCAGGGTCCACTATTTTACCGGGCGTTAACACAAAACAGCCAATCACAGCGCAGTATTTTACTGGTTACTGAACTGAAACAACAAATCTGTATACGTCTGCTATGTTCCAAAGTATCCAAACGATCTGAAATGCATAAATTTGTGCCGTATTCAGAAGTATCAGAGTGATCTGAAACCAGCGCCATGTTCAAAATATCAGAATAATCTGAATTATACATACATACACACACACACACACACACACACACACACACACATCTGAGTAATATACAGTGCACACATATCCAAACATGAGAGTGGCAAGTGACTGTATGAACAAGAAAAACGCCTTGATTCAGCATTAGATATCTCGAATGTGTCTGCAAAGACCTGGTGTAGTTAACAGTAGCTTGAGTAGAGAAGCCAGAAGCCTACTGTTGAAATTATGTTCTTACATTTTCACTATGGACTTATGTTTGGGGAACATGAATGCCCTTGACAGTGAAAGGTTTATGCTCTTACAAGCAATATTGCGGGTAATTATTTGGATTTCGTTGTAAACTGAGACGATTAAAGCTAGTAATATTACAGTGGTTCCATAATTTTGTGTAACAGCTATTGTTTGAATACTAACATTATCTACATTTCAGAGTCAGCCAAGCAGTACTCCGAGTCTATGTTAGGGTAAAAACTTTATATTGCAGTGCAAAACATTATTCATCTTCGGCTTATAGTTAAATAATGCTGTCGCACACTGGTGGCTACATGGCGCTTCTATGAAATCACACACTGAGCACTCATCACATTAACAAACCCCGTATTGACTGTTCTACAATTTTTGTGACTATACTGACTTGCTGGATATTGCACAATATCAGTCTACTGCAAGTGAAGTCAAATGGTTAAAGCATCTTAAGAGTTCTGGTGAATCGTGCAAAAAAAAAAGAAAAAAAACTTTCAAAGTAGAAAACGATGAGCTGAGTTTTTGCCCTAGGTTCCTGAAATGATCGTTACATAAGCCTGTTTGTAAATTATTCAGAATCCTACTGTTGTTTCTACTGAACATCTAAACCCACCTGCGATCTCGGTACCAGTTTCAAGCTTCAGAGTGGTGACTCACTGGTAATTTGTGCATACATCAATTACTGTTCACCTCTTCAGATATTTCAAGTTACGTGCCGATTATAACAAAAGCAAGATCTCGTCAGGATGATGCATCAAAAATAAAACATTTCATTATACGCATTTAATATATTTCAGAGGTGAAGGGAAAAACCAAACAAAACTATTCAAATGATTTATTACATAAACATTACATCCTTTGTTCGTCACACAGGCAAGGATATTGTTCACCTTCATCATATATTAGAATATCGTCTATTGTAAATTGTAGGTTCTTACAATTCAAGTAAATATAAGGAATATCTCTTGCAGCTAACCACTTTTAACGCCCATATTTGACTTCATAAAATCGAACTGGCCCTGAATTGTGTTTCTTGGACGAACGGTATTCAGTATGAATAAAGTTTCCTTAATGTAACTATCAACTAGTTTGCTATATTGAATCAGGAACATTTTACTGTAATAAATACATTCATATTTATAATTACTTCAAACGCAACAAACTGTTCAGATTCCGTGAAGCAGTGTTTTTTTTAATAATTGTATTATTCTCACATTTTCTTCTGAATAAGCGTTTCGGTCATAGCCAAAAGGGAAGACCTTGTACGTGAAAACTAAAATCTCCTTCACTTTAAAATTTCGTTTTGATGTGCGCGCTCAATATCAGGTGGCATTCTCTCTTCTCTAGTGCCGGCCGCTGTGGTCGAGCGGTTCTAGGCGCTTCAGTCCGGAACCATACGGCTGTTACATTCGCAGGCTCGAATCCTCCCTCGACCATGGATGTGTCTGATGTCCTTAGGTTAGTTAGGGGACTGATGACCTCAGATGTTTGGTCCCATAGATCTTACAGCCATTTGAGCCATGTTCTCAAGTGCTGACAGCCCATAGATACAATTTGCACTTCCGTTTTCTCCCGGCTGCTCCAAATACTACAATATGCAAGAAGAAAAGTCCCTTTCAAAGAAGAAGACAGCAACCAGCCAATACCGATAGTACTATTTCTTTCACAAATAGCTCTGTAACCGGGTCTGAACCGCCAGATTTGTCTTCAGATGGCTGTTCGAGTCAAGACTAATTTTTACTTACGTTTACGGACGTTTTTGGCTCTGTATTCCCCTGTGGTGAAAGATTCTTGATACAGTAGTGCCATCAAACAGTCAGGTCATTTTTTGGGATACTGTTGGCTTGTGTTTATGAAAGTCTGTGGAGTATATGCAACACTGACCTGAATTGAACGTAACCAAAAAACGTAAGGCATCACACACACACAAAAGTATTTGCCACCTGGGTTATGTGAATTTAATATAGAGTATATAAGTAAAGACAAGATTTTACTAAAAGATCATTTACCTGCAACTCAGAAGTTTAACTAGAACAGGCGGTGAATATCAAAGAACTTGCAGTGTGTAGGTTTTATTCAAGTGTAGCAAACTAGGAGAGCATTGTGATTTTTGTTTGGAAAATGACGTGGTACTACTTGCCGATGTTATCAAAAACTTGGGTAAACTATGTATTAAAACTTACGAACTGGATCCAGCCCACTACAGTATTTTACAGGCCTTGGCATATGATCCTGTACTCAAAACTACCAGAGCAGAATTTCAGCCAGTTAGCAATACTGAACAATTTCAATTTATTGGAGGAGACATTAGAGGCAGTATAGTTGATTGTTCATGCAGTCATACCATTGCTAAATACATGTTCATGGGTATTTGTGATGATAAAACTGTCTACATTATACTTGTATATATTGATATATTCGGCTTTTACAGCTGGGAAGTTATGAATTTTTTCCAGTTTCCCATAATCTATAGCTTTCCCCCAGAGTGAACTATTGTTGTGAAAAATTTTTGAGGTCAGTTCTGACACAGGACACATTTTAGAAGTAGATTTCATACATTCTGGGGGTATTCACGATTTTCATTCAGATTTGCCCTTCCATCCTGATAACATGACACAACAATACAATAGCAGTATACACTAAAATTCATTTCTACTTTACATGATAAACTATGTTATTCACTGCATAAATTTAAAACAATGGCAGTATCATTAACTGGCGTTAGAAAAAGTTTTGTAGAAATTTACCATTGAAAGGAGCTCTCTGGGTGAAGCCATACACTGAGATTAATGCACAGAAACATATCAGTGTAAGCGATAATTCTGAGGAGAACTTTTTCAATCTTACGAAGAGTAATGTGTTTGGTAAAACTGTTCTAAATAGATGGAAGATTAATGACAAAAAACTTGTGACATTTTGCGAAGGTAAATTTAAAGCAAGTGAATTGATTGGAAAACCTAATTTTCAAAGGAGCATATAACACTAGCCTGCTGTGACACGAGCTAATGTTACCCTCCGAGAGGATTTGGGAAATTTGACCGTGTGTGTATCTAATGGATAAAAGTATCAGACTATAATTTTGAATATATTGCAATTAATAGAAAAAACTAAACAGGATTTAACTTTGGGGTTTAATGAAAGTAGAAAATTTCATATATGATTAAAAAATGAATGGTCACCAGTCCAATTAGGATAATTAATTTCGAAATATATGTTTAAGAAAATTGAATATTAATTACTGAAGTGCCTTTCATTAAGATTTCCCTTTTTAATAGCACACAGGATACAAATTGACACAAGACACATTGAACTGTGGGGTGCAGCAGTAAGCAATAATGCACTAACTAGTAATTATAGAAAGCAAAACTGTACCAAACTCATACTAATAGTAGTCACCCTCAAGACCACTACTTGGATCAATACTGAAATGTTACTGCAAGAAATGCAGAGCTAAAATTGGCCAGGATGGACTTCAGACTTAACTAACATTTAACAACAACTAATAAAAAGAAACAAATAATATCACAATGAAGCTGTTTATACTCTCATTTAAAGAAATATGTCAGATTTCTTTAGTAGTAATAAAATTCCAATTGTCATTCTAATATGAGAGGAATATGGTGAGGGACCAATAAACTGCTATAGTATCACTAATCAAACCCTATGATTATATCAGTAGCAATATTTAATTCAACTAAAGTTAATTCTTAGCTTCACTTGGAATAGTTTTTGTTTTTGCTTTTCAGGTAAAATTATTCAACACTCAGCTCAATTAACGTTAATTAATTTTTGCATGATAATAATCAGGGCTAAATTATGTTTCAAATAAATTTAACTTATGTCTCTTTTTCATCACATGTAAAGCAGGTATTTTAGACGGTAACATTTACACATTCTTTCATTGAATTTTAGCAAAAAGATACTTTGCAATAATCTAAGAGCACTTAGGCAACATTCTAACTAACTTCAACTCTTGCTAATCCTTCCACATTTCACAAACATAAATAGGTCGCATGTTCATTTGAAACAGGATACTCGGTTTTCTAAGCACTTAGGAGAGGACCCTGCATAGGTTCATGATCAGGATAGAATATACTGTGCCAAACATAGATTTATAGTATTTGGATTATTATTGAAATCATTCAGACAAATTAACTTGTCCATGCTCTGATACATATCTGAACGCATGAAGTTCTGGAGCAGTGGGGAAGTTGTAGTGGCAAGCGACATTGTGGCTAACTGTACTCACGGCTCTTGATGCTTGAGTTCTCTTTAAAATTTCTTCTCGATCGGCGGATTTTTAATGTGTTAAAGCTATTCCTTGCTGCCGAGAGTACCAAGCAACAACCAAATCCACATCCGAGGCAAACTTCCTTGCAAAGCGGCACCGTCAATGTGTATAGTGCAATGGCTAGTCTCCGACTGCATGCCGTTCACACCAAAGAGCCATTGAGTTCGACAGACAAAGCCGCCTTTTACATCTCGCCAAGCCACTTCTTTTGCGAAGGGACTTCCCATCTTTTACATTTTACAGACCTAGTGCCCTAAGCGTAAACCAGTTTCCAATAATAGTGTTCTTCATAAACATAAATCTGCTATAAAATTTCAATATTGTAACAATCATTTATGTTCTTCCATATATACATTACTATACCTCAAATTTCCTGTCACAAATCAATGACCTTAACTAACAAAGAATAAACACTTCATAATTTTGGATACACAGTTACATAATGTAAACCTGCTTCTAATCGAAATAAGTGTTACAAGCATTATTCCTAACGATAATTTAGGTGCTCTTGAAATAAACAGTAAATATAGTGTTTGATAAGCCAATAACAGTAGGAGAGACTATTTTAGATAGACTTTCACAATGGACTTCTACTAAAGAAGTGTGCAGCAAAGCTAATAAAACTGTGCTACACGTTGTTGCAAAATGTATCATATTAAAACTGCAAATAATTACGAGGATATGGGGAGTAATTATACATATGGGTCACACTTCAGGTTTCCTTGTAAGTAACAGATATAACGTTACAATTCTAAGTAAAAATATGGTCGGATTATTGATAGACGAGTTGAATGGTGAGACCCTTACTGAATTTGTCATCTCCTGAGAAAAATATATGCAATCTAGACTGAACAGGGCGCGTACTGCGCAGAGCAATGTTAAAGAGTTCACTTTTGATGATTGCTGGTAGAGTGCGTTGGATTCTGGAAGATTGTAATGTCATTCACAGCAAACGACACTTACTTTCGAGTGTTAATCAGCATCTCTACGCAAGATGATAAAGATTCTATACTTCCAATTAACAATGAATACCTATGTGTGGGGTCAATACCTTCTGAAAAGTTATGATATTGATGAGTAAATACCCTAAAAAAATAAAAAAGCACAACAAATGACAAAGAAATTGTTCGAATGGGTTGGAAATATATTTATACGATATTCCACACACAAACAAATGATAAAAATTTCAGAAAAGCTGGATGATTTACTCAAGAGAAAGAATTTCTCATGTTGAGGAAGTCAACAATGCGTTGGTCCACCTCTCAAACGTATGCAAGCAGTTGCTCGGCTTGTCACTGAGTAACAGTGTTTGGATGTCCTCCTGAGAGATATCGTACCAGATTCTATCGAACTGGCGTGTTCGATGGTCAATAATGCTCATAATGATCCATACGTCCTCAACAAGGGAGGGGTCCATTGACCTTGCCAATCAAGGTAGGGTTTGGCAAGCACACAGACAAGTAGTAAAAACTGTCGCCTTGTGCGGCAGGCATTATCTTGCTGAAATGTAATTTTTCTGATATTGTAATCATTTGTTAGTGCATGTACATAACGGCTACCAATTTCCGTCCCGGGTACGGATAATTCCTTCGCGATGCGCCGTCTTTTTTCTCATGGATCGTGTATTGCGCTTGTGTGAAAATGTAAAAACTTAAAATATGACCCAATACTGATTTACTGTGTGAAATAAATGTATATAATACGTTAAATTTCACTTATTTCGTGTGAAAAATTCTTCCTTTAATAGGAGATAGATCGTTAATCTAACATATCGGATTCCTTGTAATAATGTTGATTAGAAAGCATCATTCTGAAACACTTCAGCTAACTTGTGTGAAATGATATTAAACACACACACACCGCACACGCACGCACGCACACACACACACACACACACACACACACACACACACACACACACACACACACTGCAAGTAATGAAAGTGTGCAATGGAATTTACCACAAGGTAAAGACCAGAAAAGTAAAAAGGCAACCTGCACCCTGGCTGACTGATGAACTAAAACAGCTCATGAATCTCAGAGATGCTGCACATCGAGCATACAAGATACGCCCTACACCTGAAAATCATGCTGTATACAAGCAGAAACGAAACAAAGTCAGTCAAGGGGTGAGAAACGCTAAGCTCAGATAAGCCCGTACATTAGCTGACAATAGATGTAGACCAGCTATCCTGTGGAAAAATCTTCGTAGTCTCGGTTTAGGCAAAATAAAAGTTGTAGAAAATCACATGGTCCCAGCTGAAGAACTAAACCGTTTCTTCACGTTACCTACAACCAAAATTGAGAATCATTGATTACTTCATGGGGTTGAACGACTGTAGCAAAGAAAAATTGTATTTACAGCACGTCACTTGCAGTTCTGTCAAGAAAGCCATAATGCGGATTAGATTAGCATCTACTGGACATGATGGTATCACTATCCAGATGGTAAAACTTATTATTGACCAACTACTGCCCTCTATAACAGACATTTTCAACGATTCATTAATCACAAGTGTTTTCCTTGAGGCCTGGAAACTGGGACAAATTAAGCCACTGCCTAAAAAGGACATAGCCACAGCACCCTCCGACTACCGCCCCATCTCCCTTCTTCCTACACTATCAAAGGCCTTAGAATATATAGTTCATGACCAGCTCACCATCTACCTCACTACTAACAACCTATTAGACGAATACCAATCAGGTTTCCGTAAACATCGAAGCACAACATCGGCTCTGATAAAGGTGACAGATGACCTGAAACTTGCCATGGACAGACAAGAAGCGACTATCATTTGCTTCTTAGATTTCAGCAAAGCATTTCATACTGTCGACTTCGACATCTTACTGGCCAAACTTAGCGGTCTAAATTTCTCACGAAGTGCAGTGCAATGGTTTCGCTCATACATGACGTCTCGTCAGCAACGCGTCCTATCTGGGAATATAAAATCACAATGGAGGCAGGTAGTGTCAGGCGTTCCCCAAGGCTCAGTATTAGGTCCTATACTCTTCTCTCTGTATATCAACGATGTGTCATCGGTTCTGACCTATTGCAAATACCATATGTATGCTGATGACCTTCAGTTGTATCTAAGTGCGAAACCAAGCAATCTCAAGAAAGCTATTGAAAATTTCAATACTGACCTCGATGCACTGTCAAAATGGGCACAGTACATAGGTCTAAAACTAAACCCATCTAAGCGGTACTTGTGGTCACTCTATGCTCATTAGCCCAAAACATCGGGAATCCGTACCACCTCTTATCCTAAATGGAACAAATATTAACTTCTCTCCCTCAGCAAAGAGTTTGGGAGTAATAATAGATGAAAATCTAAATTGGACAGAACACGTAACTCCAGTGTGCAAAAAAAGCATCAGCATCCCTTCATGTCCTACAAAAATATAAAAAACTCTTCCCTTTCGATCTGAAAAAGAAATTAGTACAAACGCTTATGCTCCCAATCATTGACTACAGCGATATTATCCTACAAGGCCTCTCTCAGGAAAATTCTCGACGTCTGGAACTGGTCATGAATGCCTGCGTCCGATATATTTGTGACGTTCGACTTTTTGATCACATTTCACCAGCATATGCAAAATTGTCCTGGTTGCGTGCAGACAAACGCAGAGATTTCCATACACTCTGTCTCATCTACTGCCTTATAAATGTAAACTGTCTCTCATATCTCTCCTCGTCCCTAACGCTCATGTCGGGACAACATGACAGAAACAGACGTTCCCATTATAATAAAATCCTCTCCGTTCCACTGCATCGCTCAGTCACCTTCTCCAAGTCCTTTACAGTAGCGGGAACCCGACTCTGGAATAACCTCCCTCGTTATGTTAGAGAACTTAAAAGCATGTCCAGCTCCAAAAACAGTTAATGACGTATCTACTTAAGCAACAGTAATGCCTTCCTCTGTACAAGAATGCACTTCACCTCATTACTTCCCTCTTTCCCCCTCCTTAAACCTCCATTCCCCAAAACACGCTAAACTAGTAAACATCTACTTTACACACATCTGCACAAACCTTCATTACTATTGCCAATCCTTCTCATGTTTGTCATTACTATTTGATTTTTTTACTGTTATTATTATTGCTTATTATTGCTTTTATCATAATCTGTATGTATAGCACCTGCTGTAAAAATACTGCCAGCATTTAATTTATTAGGTCTTAGTCATGTTTATCATTACATTTTTTTTTACTGTTATTATTATTGCTTTTATCATAATCTGTATGTATAGCACCTGTTGTAAAAATACTGCCGCATTTACTTTATTAGGTGTTAGTCACTACTCTTTATTCATATTGTCACTAGAGTAAGCTAATATTCTCATTTAAACTATGGTCATGATGTAACTCTGATGTGTGAAATGCTGCATGTGTGGAACACTGGTCCGATGTAAGAGAGGGCCTGATGGCCCTAATCTGATCAGGTTAAGTAAATAAATAAATAAATAAATATTATAGGTGCTTGAGTTTTTTGTGACTGGTAAATTTGTTGTGATATGTGGTAAATGTTGCGGCTCATCATTGTATGTGTATGTTACGTATTTACAGGTCACAAGATGTACATTTGTGTAAGGGAAGTAAAAGCAAAGTAATTTCGTACTGAGGGTAATGTGCGTGAACCCATCCTTGACGAGAAAGATAGGACTTCGCAGTAAGTCATATATATTGACTATAAAAGATATGCAGCGTCAAGTAGAATTTGGAGGATATGTTAGTCACATTCAAGTGATGAAGCTTAATATAAAACTTAGCTGCATGATGTGGCAGGAAACTTATATGAATTACTGTACTTGATTCGGCTTTAGAAGCAGCTGAATCTCGGTCTGTAAAGTTCAGACAGAGGCTAAAGCAGCTCAGAACAGGAGGGGCGAGGCGTGCTTTCACGTGTGATGAAAATGGACGACCAGCACACGGGGTGCACAAATCAATTTTCCGAAGCAGGCAATTTGAGCAAAAATTAATTACGTGCGTTGCTCCTGGTCATCCATTCAGAATTTTCTGACGGAGCTTCTACGTTCAGAGAAAAACGTTACGGTTTTGTGCTCTACAGCGCAATAATATCCCCTGCAGATACCAGTAATATCTATTGTATTTTCTCATTTTTCACCCACCAGTGAAGTTTTATTGTGCAAACATGAAATATTCCAGAAATGGTTGAGAGAAAAACGAACACCATGTTCATCCCTGAATTCAGATAGGAAAAAGCAGATACTTCGCGAAGCAAGTAGTTTACATTGTTACTTCTTTGCAGACGTGTTCCTCTGGGACTATCCATTCGCTGAAATAACTGTGTAATAACTGATATCCGTCCATCCACCTAAAAATGGGTACTGGGACAGCAACTGATGAATGTATCTGAAGCAATGAATAACACCGTTTCTGTATTATTACGTTGTGCATAAGTTCGTAGCGTTTATGTTTTGCATGTTGGTTTTCCGGCTACTTTGGGTTTATTTATCGATTGTCATTTTTATTTATTGTTCATTGTTTGCTATTTGAGTTTATATTCTCTAATTTTGTCATTTGGAGATAATGAGTGCTGCTTTGGACGCTAAGAGATGGAATTCCAGTGGCACAATCGAAACTTTTCCCACAAATTCGTCTCTTTTAATTCAAAAGAGAGGCGCAGCAGCGGAGGCAGAAAGTAACATTTGGGCCAAGGGTAGACCACAGCAAGAAAGAAAAATGGTTTTCACGTTTTAAGGAGGGTTGTTTGATGTTACTCTCCACACTCAGAAAGACCTTTGCGGCTTGATGAAGATCGTTTAAACGCATTAATCCCCAACTACCACTTCAGCGCTCTCAAGAACTGCCAGATGTGATCATCTGTCATCATTCCAACATCGTTCGACATATGCATCCAATGGGGAAAGTTTGCACTCCTGCTTTCCCGTTAGCAAATGACTTTTCAACGACACCGATCATTGCTATCGTACATCGTTACTGCTGCCGAGAAATGTTGACTTCGTGCTGACATAAAAGAAAGGAATGATTGAGCCCGAATAAAGCAGCAACTCACCATACAAAGACCTGCGCGTATGCACAGAAGGTAATGTTATGCGTCTGGTGGAACAGCGAAGGTGTTTGTGCTACCAACTACTTCCCCGAGGTGTAGCCACCTCTGCTGACATTTGTTGTCGACAACTACGACGCCTTTCAGATACGATCCTAGAACAACGACCAGGAAGACTACGTGACCTGATGCTACAGTACTTCAGGACAACGCCAGCCCGCTAGACTAACAAAAAACACTATAAAGGAGTTGTGTTGGGAATACATTCCGCATCTACCTTATTCATCTCACCTTGCGCCATCAGATTTTCACCTTTTCCGTTGTCTATCGCACAATATTCAATGAACTTCGTTTCCGGATGAAAATGTCCTTAGAACATTGCTCTATAAGTTCTTCGCCTCAGAAGAAAATGATTTGTACAGTTGTAAAATCGTACAGTCACCCAGCGTTAGTAAACTGTTGTAAATAATGAAGGATAATGTATTATTGGCGACTAATGTCTCTCCTATGTGTATTAAACTCATGGAAAATCGCTACGAACTTATTCACTAATATTAGAAATGAGATACAAAAGTATACTAAAAATTATACATTTTTACAGAATTTGTAATTATGGTTCATTTACGGCTTAAGATTGTACTGGTAGCAAGAAGACATACATTCCTTCTAATTCAGTGTGTATTAGCTAACGTAAGTTCGCCTTATTGAGATTATGATATTGCGTGTTTTGCATAAATGATGCTAAGTCCATATTTCCTTTATCTGGGAACCTTCCTACGGTCGAACAGACCGTCGAAACAGGTCGCAATTAAATTTTTATAAATATAAATGAGTTGCCGCATCACTTTAGAAAGGATCGACGAATTTAACTGATTTTTTGTTCTTGTTGTGTTGTTAATTGTCAGGACAAGGTTTGTATGAAAGAAAATAATTCTAAAAATCCACCGGGAAAGTCCGAAACTTGGTTGTTATTTTTGTATGAAAATCTCAATGATTGAAATGTGACGTCCGGTTTGACAGTTCTGCTCCCACATGTATAAGGAAAAAAAAAGAGAGAATAGTGACGTACAGTTTGACAGTTCTGCTGTCTCACGTTTTCGTAACAACAACAAATTCCGCCTTGAATACTGATACTTTGGCTAAAAACATTACAACTGAAAATGCCATTACAGTGTGTTACCGGTGGTGATCATATCTATAGCGTGTTGCAAAGATTGAACTGATGTTGGTTCGTGGTGTTGTAGCGTGTTGCAAGAATTCGGTTGATCTGAGTTCGTGGTTTATACGTTTGAAAAAAAGATTCGCCTTGTGAGGCGTCGAAACATCGGTCAGCGTACGAGCAACACAGGCCAAGTGCAAGACTGTCGAGCCAGTGATACTAACGAAGAGCCTTGAAGGCGTTTGGAGGCAAATCAAATGAGAATTTTTCAAGCGCGATCCATTATGAAGGATACAGTCGAGTTAGATTCGCTTAGTTGGAGTTAACAGCCTATTAAAGTCTTTGTCACTCCAACTAGCTTTCATGATGGGCACAAGGGTTGTAAGGATTTCTAATCATAGAACGCTCCATTCCTCCACCAAAGCAGATGAAAACTGTTTGAGGTCGTTGTTGCTTGTGGACGTGCCGCATAGCGTCTCCCCACCGCATCTCACACGTACTCGAAGGGAATTACGGTGAGGGGTGAGTAGGGGGGGGGGGGGGGGAGAAAGCCAGTAGATTCACCGAGGACCTTCTACTCGGTCGTGTATTATCATCCATAAAAGTGGAGTCAGGATCGAATGCACCCCTGAAAAGAAAGTCACGGAAGCAATATCTTGTGGCGATGACGTTGACCGGTCAGTTCAAATATTTGGGGGTCAGCAAGCACATGAAAATTTATGACTCCCTACGCCGTAACACCTAGACCACCAAAACGATCATGTTTGACAATGTTCCACCGTGAATTACGTGTTCCACCTCTCTCGATATGAGTGTACGTTTAGAATCACTGCTCACAATCAGACTGAACCTGCTCTCGACTGAGAAGAGCACGCCAACCCATTCCTCTTCGGTCCAGTCCCTAATCTCAAGGCACCATCACAATGTATGTGTGATAACAGAACACAACATGCCGGTCGTCGGGGAAAGAGATCATTATCATGCAGTCGCCGCCCGAGTGTGTAGTGTGAAACTGCGTTCCTTGAAATCCTGTTCAGTGTAGTTGCAACTGCAGCTGCTGTTTGACGTGGGTCCCTTCTCACCTCTCGCACCATGTAGAGGTTACAATGGCCGGGTACCTCCTCATCTTCGGACAGCAGAGCCTGTGGCTCGAAACGTTTCCCATGCACGTTAAAAAATGCTGCGAGCGATAGGGAACTCCTGGGCTTCACACGTTACACTTCTTCCCTCTTCCAGTTTCCGTCGTGTGAAGTGATCAAAATCTTGTCTCCGGACCTTGCTGAAATGAAGAATACAACCACAGCGCACAGTAACTGCTTGCTGATTAACACCACAGTGTGTTCCCGTCCCTGAAGCTGCTCGTGTTGCAGTGCGAGCCCCATTTGTCGCTTACATCACGCTATATGACGTCCTACATTCTGTGCACAGCTGGGCAACCTCTGTCGGCATGCTCCCGTACTTATTTCATTTGCACTGAGTAGTAAATAAGTCATGTTACTTTTTCTGTTCTGCAGAACTGTGTATTATTTCCCAGTTCCAGTTCTACACAATTCAAACAAAATTTGCATCACCCCGTTTCCCAGGACTCCTGAAGTTAGACGTTGACAGTGGATGTTGTATCACAGACACGGTCCCTTTGACTGTTCAGAGATGTCATTAAGCCCGAGCAAAGATGTAAAAGATGACCAGAGCCTGTTAGACGGAGGAGGTCCGACAGCTGATCAGTTCGTCATTCCACCAGGAAGGAGGTACACTGCTCGTGTTGTCTGTAGTTCAACCATGCCTAGACGGTCAATACCGTGGTTCGATTGCGTCCGCATTGTTACTTTGTTCCAGAAAGAGCTCCCAACAAGGGAAGTGTCCAGGCGTCTCGAAGTGAACCAGAGTGATGTTGTTCGGACGTGGAGGAGATACCGAGAGACACGAACTGTCGATGACATGCCTCGCTCAGGCGACCCAGGGGCTACTAATGCATTGAATGAACACTACCTACGGCTTATGGCTTTGGGTAGCAGTGATAGCAACGCCGCCATGTTGAATAATGTATTCCGTGCAGCCACAGGACCTTGTGTTACGACTCAAGCAGTGCACAATAGGCTCCACGATGCGCAACTTCACTGCCGATGGGCCCAAGAATATGCCGAATGGAACCTCAGGATTGGCATCACGTTCTCTTCATCGATAGGTGTCGCGAGTGTCGCAAGTGTCTCCAACCAGACAACTGTCTGATACATGTTTGGAGACCTCCCGTTTAGGCTGAAAGCCTTAGACACACTGTCAAACGAGAGCAGCAAGGTGAAGGTTCCCATCTGTTTTTGGGTGGCATTATGTGGGGCCGACGTACGCCGCTGGTGATCATGAAAGGCGCCGTAACAGCTGTACGGTGCGTGGATGCCAATTTGTGACCGACAGTGCATCCATATCGGCAGCATATTGGCGAAGCATTCGCCTTCATGTACGACAATTTACGGCCCCATCGTGAACACCTTGTGAATGACTTCCTTCAGGATAACGACATCGCTCGACTGGAATGGCCATCCTGTTCTACATCTAGATCTACATTCATACTCCGCAAGCCAGCGGACGGTGTGTGGTGGAGGGTACCTTGAGTACCTCTATCTGTTCTCCCTTCTATTCCAGTCTCATATTATTCGTGGAAAGAAAGATTGTCGGTATGCCTCTGTTTGGGATCTAACCTATCCTCATGGTCTCTTCGCGAGCTATACGTGGAAGGGAGCAATATACTGCTTGACTCCTCGGTGAAGGTATGTTCTCGAAACTTCAACAAAAGCCCGTACCGAGCTACTGAGGGTCTCTCCTGCAGAGTCTTCCACTGGAGTTTATCCATCATCTCCGTAACGCTTTCGCGATTACTAAATGATACTGCAACGAAGCGCGCTGCTCTCCGTTGGATCTTCTGTATCTCTTCTATCAACCCTATCTGGTACGGATCCCACATTGTTGAGCAGTATTCAAGCAGTGGGCGAACAAGCGTACTGTAACCTACTTCCTTTGTTTTCGGATTGCATTTCCTTAGGACTCTTCCAATGTATCTCAATCTGGCATCTGCTTTACCGATGATCAACTTTATATGATCATTCCATTGTAAATCACTCCTAATGCGTACTCCCAGATAAGTTATGGAAGTAACTGCCTCCAGTTGCTGACCTGCTATATTGAAGCTAAATGATAAGGGATCTGTCTTTCTATGTATTCGCAGCACATTAAACTTTTCTACATTGAGATTCAATTGCCATTCCCTGCAACATACGTCAATTCGCTGCAGATCCTCCTGCATTTCAGTACAATTTTCCATTGTTACAACCTCTCGATATACCACAGAACCATCCGCCAAAAGCCTCAGTGAACTTCCGATGTCATCTACAAGGTCATTTAGGTATATTGTGAATAGAAACGGTCCTACGACACTCCCCTGCGGCACACCTGAAATCACTGTTACTTCGTAAGAGAATGACATGCTGCGTTCTGTTTCCTAGGAACTATTCAATCCAGTCACACAATTGGTCTGTTACTCCTTATGCTCTTACTTCGTTCATTAAACGAATGTGAGGAACTGTATCGAACGCCTTGCGGAAGTCAAGAAACACACGGCATCTGCCTGGGAACCCTTCCCCATGAACCATGGACCTTGCCGTTGGTTGGGAGGCTTGCGTGCCTCAGCGATACAGATGGCCGTACCGTAGATGCAACCACAACGGAGGGGTATCTGTTGAGAGGCCAGACAAACGTGTGGTTCCTGAAGAGGGGCAGCAGCCTTTTCAGTAGTTGCAGGGCCAACAGTCTGGATGATTGAGTGATCTGGCCTTGTAACATTGACCCAAACGGCCTTGCTGTGCTGGTACTACGAACGGCTGAAAGCAAGGGGAAACTACGGCCGTAATTTTTTCCGAGGGCATGCAGCTTTACTGTATGGTTAAATGATGATGGCGTCCTCTTGGGTAAAATATTCCGGAGTTAAAATAGTCCCTCATTCGGATCTCAGGGCGGGGATTAATCAAGAGGATGTCGTTATCAGACCAAAGAAAATTGGCGTTCTACGGATCGGAGAGTGGAATGTCAGATCCCTTAACCGGGCAGGTAGATTAGAAAATTTAAAAAGGGAAATGCGTAGGTTAAAGTTAGATATAGTCGGAATTTGTGAAGTTCGGTGGCAAGAGGAACAAGACTTTTGGTCAGGTGAATACAGGGTTATAAACACAAAATCAAATAGGAGTAATGCAGGACTAGGTTCAATAATAAATTTAAAAAAATAGGAGTGCGGGTAAGCTACTACAAACAGCATAGTGAACGCATTATTGTGGCCAAGATAGACACGAAGCCCACGCCTACTACAGTAGTACAAGTTTATGTGCCAACTTGCTCTGCAGATGATAAAGAAATTGAAGAAATGTATGATGAGATAAAAGAAATTATTCAGGTAGTGAAAGGAAACGAAAATTTAATAGTCATGGGTGACTGGAATTCGAGAGTAGGAAAAGGGAGAGAAGGAAAAATAGTAGGTGAATGTGGATTGGGGCTAAGAAATGGTAGAGGAAGCCGCCTGGTAGAATTTTGCAATGAGCATAACTTAATCATAGCTAACACTTGGTTCACGAACCATGAACGCAGGTTGTATACATGGAAGAATCCTGGAGACACTTGAAGGTATCAGATAGATTATACAATGGTAAGACAGAGATTTAGGAACCAGGTTTTAAATTGTGAGACATTTCCAGGGGACGATGTGGACTCTGGCCACAATCTATTGGCTATGAACTGTAGATTAAAACTGAAGAAACTGCAAAAAGGTGGGAATTTAAGGAGATGGGACCTGGATAAACTGAAAGAACCAGAGGTTGTACAGAGTTTCAGGGAGAGCATAAGAGAGCAATTGACAGGAATGGGGGAAAGAAGCACAGTCGAAGAAGAATGGGTAGCTCTGAGGGATGAAGTAGTGAAGGCAGCAGAGGATCAAATAGGTAAAAGGACGAGGGCTAGTAGAACTGCTTTTGTAACAGAAGAAATATTGAAGGTAATTGATGAAAGGAGAAAATATAAAAATGCAGTAAATGAAGCAGGCAAAAAGGAATACAGACGTCTCAAAAATGAGGACAAATGTAAGGATGTAGAGGCTTATCTCACTAGGGGTACGATAGAAAAGAGAACCACTTGTATGAATATCAAGACCTCAGATGGAAACCCAGTTCTAAGCAAATAAGGGACAGCAGAAAGGTGGAAGGAGTATATAGAGGGTCTATTCAAGGGCGATGTACTTGAGGACGATATTATGGAAATGGAAGAGGATGTAGATAAAGACGAAATGGGAGATACGATACTGAGTGAAGAGTTTGACAGATCACTCAGAGACCTGAATCGAAACAAGGCCCCGGGAGTAGACAACATTCCATTAGAACTACTGACGGCCTTGTGAGAGCCAGTCCTGACAAAACTCTACCATCTGGTGAGCAAGATGTATGAGACAGGCGAAATACCCTCAGACGTCAAGAAGAATGTAATAATTCCAATCCCAAAGAAAGCAGGTGTTGACAGATGTGAAAATTACCGAACTATCAGTTTAATAAGTCACAGCTGCAAAATACTAACTCGAATTGTTTACAGACGAATGGAAAGACTGATAGAAGCCGACCTCTGGGAAGATCAGTTTGGATTCCGTAGAAATGTTGGAACGCGTGAGGCAATACTGACCCTACGACTTACCGTAGAAAATAAATGAAGGAAAGGCAAACCTACGTTTCTAGCATTTGTCGACTTAGAGAAAGCTTTTGACAATGTTGACTGGAATACTCTTTTTCAAATTCTAAAGGTGGCAGGTGTAAAATAGAGAGAGCGTAAGGCTATTTACAATTTGTACAGAAACCAGATGACAGTTATAAGAGTCGAGGGGCATGAAAGGGAAGCAGTGGTTGGGAATGGAGTGAGACAGGGTTGTAGCCTCTTCCCGATGTTATTCAATCTGTATATTGAGCAAGCAGTAAAGGAAACAAAAGAAAAATTCGGAGTAGGTATTAAAATCCATGGAGAAAAAATAAAAACTTGGAGGTTCGACGTTGGCATTGTAATTCTATCAGAGACAGCAGGAGACTTGGAAGAGCAGTTGAACGGAATGGACAGTGTCTTGAAAGGAGGATATAAGATGAACATCAACAAATGCAAAACAAGGATAATGGAATGTGGTCGAATAAGTCAGGGGATGCTGAGGGATTTAGATTACGAAATGAGACATTTAAAGTAGTAAAGGAGTTTTGCTATTTGAGGAGCAAAATAACGGATGATCGTCGAGGTAGAGAAGATATAAAATGTAGACTGGCAATGGCAAGGAAAGCGTTTCGGAATAAGAGAAATTTGTTAACATCGGGTATAGATTTAAGTGTCAGGAAGTCGTTTCTTAAAGTATTTGTATGGAGTGTAGCCATGTATGGAAGTGAAACATGGACGATAAATAGTTTATACCAGAAGAGAATAGAAGCTTTCGAAATGTGGTGCTACAGAAGAATGCTGAAGATTAGATCGGTAGATCACATAACTAATGATGAAATATTGAATAGAATTGGGGAGAAGAGGAGTATGTGGCACAACTTGACAAAAAGAAGGGACCGGTTAGTAGGACATGTTCTGAGGCATCAAGGGATTACAAATGTAGCATTGGAGGGTAAATATCGTACAGGGAGACCCTGAGATTAATACACTAAGCAGATTCAGAAGGAGGTGGGTTGCAGTAAGTACTGGAAGATGAAGAAGCTTGCACAGGATAGGGTAGCATGGAGAGCTGCATCAAACCAGTCTCAGGACTGAAGACCACAACAACAACAACCTGGGAGCCCGTGTCTATGGCCCTCTGAGTCTTATGGACGAATAGCGCGAGCTGGGTTTCACACGATCGTCTTTTTCGAAACCCATGCCGATACCTACAGAGTAGATTTCTAGTCTCCAGAAAAATTACTATACTCGAACATAATACGTATTCAAGAATTCTAGAACTGATCCGCGTTAGAGATATAGGTCTATAGTTCTGCACCTCTGTTCTGCGTCCCTTCTTGAAAACGGGGTTAACCTGTGCCCTTTTCCAATCCTTTGGAACGCTACGCTCTTCTAGAGACCTACGGTACACCGCTGCAAGAATGGGGGCAAGTTCCATCGGGGACTCTGTGTAGAATCGAAAAGGTATCCCATCAGGTCCAGCAGCCTTTCCTCTTTTGAGCGATTTTAATTTTTTCTCTATCCCTCTGTCGTCTATTTCGATACCTGCCATTCTGTTATCTATGCGACAATCTAGAGAAGGAACTACAGTGTAGTCTTCCTCTGTGAAACAGCTTTGGAAAAAGACATTTAATATTTCGTCTTTTAGTCTGTCATCCTGTGTTTCAGTACTATTTTGGTCACAGAGTGTCTCCAGACATGAACCCTATGAACATGCCTGGGGTAGATTGAAAAGGGCTGTTTATGGACGACGTGACCTACCACTACTCTGAGGGATCTATGCCGAATCGCCGTTGAGGAATGGGACAATGTGGACAAATAGTTCCTTGATAAACTTGTGGATAGTATGCGATTACCGACACAGGCATGCATCAATGCAAGAGGACGTGCTACCGAGTATTAGTTGTACCGGTGTGTACAGCAATCTCGTCCACCATCTCTGAAGGCCTCGCTTTATGTTGGTTCAACATGTAATGTGTGGTTTTCTTGAGCCATAAAAAGGCGGGAAGTGATGTTTTTGTTGATTTCTATTCCAATTTTATGTACAGGTTCCAGAACTCTCGCAACCGAGGTGATGCTAAATATTTTTATGTGTTTTTTAAATAGAAGGTTTATGAAATAGAAACAGTTGTCAATTTCAGGTTAGATTTAAAACTTGCTTTACAACCTGTATGGCCTTTTATGTTGTTGGCAAATGATCAAAAATTAACAACAGATTCATCAGAAATTCCTTTCTGAGCAGCTGTCAGCTTGAATAATGGGTAATAAATGCCACTGTCTCTTCTAGCGTTATATTTCTGGCCATCGTTACTATTTCCAGATAGTTATTCGTTACGAACATCATTACCGGATGTAAGGGATTTGGTATTAGAACTAGACTTTAGCTTTCGAAGATTAACGGTTAAACACCTAAGAAAATATAGATAAAATTCCTTTGGAATTCCTAAAACTGTGGCAACTGAACTACTTCCAATGTTCGTTTGCAGAATCTATGGATCTGTAGACATGTCATGAAAATTTCGGAAAAATATTGTCGAAACAAACCTGAAGATCCAAGTTCAGACAACTGGGAGAACTATCATATAATATACAGTGCCAACATCCAAATGGGTTTGATTTTGTTTCTCAGCAGATGTACATCGGGGTACTTATTGACAATGACATAACACACTTCCTAACACATTTCGCAACAGAATCCGTATTTGTCATGAAACTTCATATTCACAAGTAGTGGATTCTGTTGTATAATATCTTACTCAGCAAGAAACGATAACAGCACTCTTTTTAGTGCCAAATTTTGATGATTCTTCCTTATTACGTTTTATGCAGTAGAGTTCGAAGGGGAGCTTGACATCTCAGGGTTTCTTTAATGTCCGTCACGAACGTGTACTTTTGCTAGATATTCAAATTCGTCCCCTCACCAGTGAGGCAAGCTACTTTGATACCCTAAGTTTCTTCCATTCTTTCTGCGTATGGTCCGATTTTCATCGAGCTATATTACTATCAATGACACATCGTGTGAAAGTTGCTTGCGTCCTTATGTTTTGCACACCAGAGTATGTTCATTAATGTTTAAAGTAATCATGTTAAATGTAATCGTCTATAGGTATCCTGAAAACTGTCTCCTTTCACATGATTTCATTAAAATTCGTTAGACTGGCCTATGGGTCATGTAGCCAAATAACTGTGCTGAGCCGCGTCGGCAAAGGGCAGCTGTACATCGAGAAAATAAATCGCCGGGTCGCGGGAGGCGACAACTTGCGACAGATCCTGTTGAACCAATAGAAACAATCTTGGTCAGCACGTTTCATGACTTTGCCTGTGGCAGTGAGCTTGTGCCGCAAAGCTGACTGTAAAATACGTTTGTTTAGTGCTTTGCCGTACCCTGTTTCTGTTCAGTTATAGTCCCTTTGCTGCTTCGTCGTTATTGATGTTGCTGACAGACTTGAAACAACAACATTATTTAGGGTTTCGTGTGACACGGCTTTCGCCCGTTAATTTGTTCTTGTGATCACAAGTCGGGGTTAAACGTTTTGCCTTTTGGATTAAATTGGTTATTTGCCAGTTTGTGACTCGGTGTGGAGCGGGAGAACAGTTGTGGGTGGTGCAGCTGCTCTGGACTTGCTTAGTGAGTGCGTTTGATCTTAAGTTGTTAAAAGCTAATATCTTGTAACTTGTCTTATTTGAACCTCTGCCCCCTTTCTTTCATTTGATTAGGCTCCTTTCATTAGCACTGCCTTTGCAGGCTTCAAGCTGGATCTATTACACTTATGCCAGGTTTACCAGGACTTCTTGTTTAGCTATTCAGTGCCACTTATTGCTTTAACTTGTTCTTGTTTTTATTTTTGTGTAGTTCGTTGGCTAGTCAGTAGATATTGTCTGTTGTCATAACATACAAGCACGGGGTGCTTAAGTTCGTTTTTGTTTTATCAGTTAGATTTAAATATTTATTATTATCTTTAAACTTTGTTCTAAACTGTTTCTATCTGCAGGCAATGTAATGTGTAATGTTGGGAACTTGAAAGATATCTACCTATGATAAGGTTAGTGTGTGTTTGCTAAATGCATTTTAGTTCAATGTTTTAGAAGTATGAGTCACTGTATTACTTGGCCATATCCTATAGAACGGCACGCTCAGTACTGTGAACTAGTGTTAGGTTTCCTACCCACATTCGTTTCATTGTACAGGAAAATTAGTTGGGTGTCTTCTAGTACTTAATTGTATTATTAATTTTTTGTGTAAGTCTGGCTTACTTAAATAAAAACTGTTTTGATGATAATAATGATGTTTATTAGAAAGCCTGGCCCCACTGCTCCACAAGCACCTTGCTCTGTCGCTATTTCTTATGTCTTCCATATCGATTCCCATTTCTTTGTCCAGTCTATCAAGTGGTCAGAGAGTTTATCCCATTGTAGAGGCCTTCAGTGACGTCTTTCCACCATCCTGCTCTATCTTGTGCATTTGGCAGTTCATTTACCTTGACCCTCAATTGTTACAGCCACTCTATTAATTTCTTTTCTTAGGCTGAATAAATCGTGCGACGACATTTCTTTTAAAAATTCTTTACATTTTACTTACAACCATTTCGCCTTGGCTTCACTTTACGTCCTATTTATTTCATGCCCTTTGCTTCCTCGCTGACATTTACCACAAGAGGTTAGTCGTTTCCTCCTTCCAGCAGGCTCAGTTACATCAATCGAAGGCCGTTAATTCCTTCTCATTCTTTGTTCAATGATTGTATAACTCCCGTGACAAAGGTGTCTGTCCCCTTTTAGTTCTTCCTGGGCCCGTATTAACACTTCTACAGGCCACCTGTCGTTAATCACTTTTTAACACACTAACAACACTGTAGTCTTATGTTTTAATTTTATCTTCATGGGTGGCATGCAGGCATCTACCCATAATGTCTAGTTCAATTGTCCTTATCTTACACCTGCTTTTAGTCGAAAATGGCCACATTTGTACATCATAATTAACCACATTCTCAGTGATACTACACAATACCCTTTTTTGGTTTGTTGACAAAAACTATTGTTCCAAATCAGTCCATTTAAGGACCTCGTCGCTAGTCGCTGGTGTACCCATCGCTAGTTTGGTCTCAATATCTCTGTCACAGGGAGATATCACCCATCTACGAGAACCAAATCCGTTCCTTCTTATGTACTCTGTCTTTTCTAAATTAATTTTTAGGCCTCATCTTATTCATTCCCTCTTATCCATTGTCATAGATAGATACTGGACTTAAATCACTTGAGGAAAATTTAATTAACTGATGTACACGACCATCTGAGGTAGAGCGTTACTCCATTACGTTCAACACTGGGGTGCTATTCCAATGCTGGAGAGCCCTGGCAATAGTGATGATTTAGAGTGAAAATAAGCTGAAGATATGATTTTAAATTTGTGTTGGGGAGGGCACTCGACTTGGGTAGTCCATGTAGGAATGTTAGCCATACTGTTGCAGTGGTATAAAGTTCAGCATTCCTGTTAGTTATCAAGGATACCTATTTTCAAGTCCCAGCTGTGGCACTAATTTTAATTAATTTATTCAGCTTCCATCATTGTCTTTTGTGTTAGTTCCTTTAACGTTTAAAGTCTTACATGCCTCAGACGACTTGTTGCAGCCAATGGTATTATCAGTTCGTATACACAGGCTCTCCCAGTCATGTTTTTCTTCTTTATGACCAACACTTCGACCTTATCCTTTAAAACAAAGTACTCTCTCCTACATTGAACAGTCTTACACTTATTTATTGTCGAGGGATATCTTCTTTGGTTAGTAACCAATACGTCCTCACTCCCGGGTTCTACCCACTCCACTGCTTAAATTCGGAATAAAAATCACCAGTAATGGTGGCTGAAGATCTCCGGCATAAGGGGTCACCCTTATTCAGCCAAAAATCTTGTCAAAGAGGGCTGAAAAGCTGATGGAGATTCAAGAGTATTCTCTTGCTCTTGGGGTTTGGAACTGCCCCTAAGGATGGAAGAATCAGCAATGACCAACACCCTAAGGATGCAGAAGGCAACGGAAACCACTTCATTAAAGGCACATAGTGTGGACACATAAGACATGTCGCCTGCCAGGGAGAAAGTGTGATGAAGATATGTTCTGTGGCAGAAACGTATGGACTAGTCCCCATCCGGGTCTCTGGAAGGGAAATGTTATAGATTAGGTGACTATGATAAAAAGACGAAAAACCAACGAAAGGATAACGTTCAAGGAGCAGGCGAGTGGAACATAGCAGGGAAGCTAGAAAATCTGAAAAGGGAAAAGACTGAATTTAGATGTAGTGGGAGTCAGTAAAGTGAAATATTAAGAAGACAAGGATTTCTGGTGAGATGAGTGTAGGGTACTATTAACAGTAGCAGAATATAACACAACGGGAGTAGTATTCGTTAAGAATAGGAAGGTAGGGCAGGGAATGAGCTACCGTTATAGACTTGTTCTCATGAGAGTCGACAGCAAACCAACACCGACAACGATAGTTCAGCTATATATGCAGACGTCGCAAAGGAAGATGAAAAGATACAAAAAGTTTATGAGGATACTGAAAGGGTAATTCGGTACGTCAGATTAGGAGAAAATATAATGGTCATTGGGGACTGGAATACAGCTGCATGGGAATGAGTAGATTGAACAGTTACAAATAAATATGCGCCTGGTACTAGGAATAGAAAAGAAAAAGACTACAATAAATTGTGGGAAGATTTCAGTTAGATTTCATCATCGCTACAGATTTTGAAATGAAACAGTGGACTGTAAGGCGTACCCAGGAGCAGATATGAACTCAGATTTCAATTTAGTGGTGATGAAGGTTGTGGTGATGTTAAAAGACTAGTCAGGGAGAACTACTACGTAAAGAAGTGGGTACTGAAGTACTAAGGTATGTAGAGCTACTCTTGAAGTTCTCTGAGGCGAGAGATACTGCGATGAGGAATAGCTGAGTAGGCAGTTCATTTGAAGAGAAATGGATATCTTTAAAAATGGAAGTTACAAAGGTTGGAAGGAAAAACGTAGGTGGAAAGAAGGGAACTGCGAAGAAACCATGGGTAACGTAATAATATTTCTGTTGATCGATGAAAGAAGAAAGTACAGAACCATTCATAAAAGTTCTTTAATACAGAAATACAAGTCGGTTGTGAATTAAATAAATAGGAAGTGAGGGAAGGTATGGCGAAATGGCTCCGTGAAAAATGTGAAGTAATCGAAAAAGAAATGTCTGTCGAACTAACTGACTCAGCATACAGAGACGTCAAAAGAACCTTCGGCGAAATTAAAAGCTAGGATGGTAACATTAAGAGTGCAATATGAACTGTACAAGGTAGAGAACAGAGCTGATGATGGAAAGAGTACGTCGAAGACCTCTGTCAGGAGGAGGAATTGTCTAATGAGGTGTTGGAAGAATATACAGGGGTCGATATAGAAGAGATAGGACTATAGGGGATCAACTATTTGAATCAAAATTAGAAAAGCTTTTACAAGACTTAATATCGAATAAAGCAGCAGGGCTGCATAATATTGCACGAGAATTTATAATACCAGTTGGGGATGTGGATACAAAAAGCTTATCTACGTTGGTGTGTATAATGTATGAGTCCTTCGATATACCATCTGACTTTCGGAAAACATCTTCCACACAGTTACGAAGAGAGAAAGAGCTGACAATTGCGAGAACTTTCTCACAATTGGTTAACGGCTCACGTGTCCAAGTTGCTGACATGAATAGTATACAGAAGATTCGAGAAGGAAATTGGGAATGTGTAAGATGACCATCAGTTTGTACCATAGACGCAATTCTGACGCTGCGGCTGATAACGAAACTAAGACTAAAGAAAAATCAAGATACGTTCACAGAAATTGTTGACCTGGAAAGAGCGTTCAACAATGTCAATCGGTGCAATGTGATCTGAGGAAAGG
The DNA here is from genome assembly GCF_023897955.1 of Schistocerca gregaria. NCBI lineage: Eukaryota > Metazoa > Arthropoda > Insecta > Orthoptera > Acrididae > Schistocerca > Schistocerca gregaria. The sequence continues at coordinate 509,059,719 of NC_064920.1, forward strand.
GGGGATACGTACAAGAGCTAGGAGGGAACAAAAATATTTGAAGACCTAGAACGACCGAAGTGCTTCGATTAAAAAGGGTGTAAAAAAGGATGTTGTCTTTCGGTCCTGGTGTTCAATCTATACATCGAAGATGCACCGACGGAAATAAAGGCTCCAGATTGAAATCAAAATTCAAGGTGAAAGGATATCAAGGATATAATTCGCTGATAACATTGCTATCTTCAGTGAAAGTGAAGAAGAATTACAAAATGTGTCGAATGGAATGAACCGCATAATGAGTCTAGTATATGGATTGAGAGTAAAGTGTCAAGAAGTAGCATAAATGAGAAGAGCAAGAAATTTAACATCAGGCTGGTGATCACAAAGTACAAGAAATTCTGTAATGTAGCCAGCAAAATAACCTATGCCGAACGGTGCAAGGAGGACATGAGAAGCAAACCAGCACTACCAAAAAGGGCATTTCTGGTCAAAAGAAGTCTGCTAGCATGAAACATAGTCCTTTATTTTGAGGATGACATTTCTGAGAATGCACACTCCGTTGGAGCACAGTATTGTTTGATAGTGAAACATGGACTGTGGGAGACCGGAACAGAAGAGAATAGAAACATGTGAGACGTAGTACTACAGAAGAACGTTGAAAATTAGGCTACTGATAAAGTAAGGAATGAGGAGGTTCTCCGGAGACTCGGCGAGGAAAGGAACGTATGGGAAATTCTGATAAAGAGAAGGGATTGCATGATGAGACATTTGTTAAAGAGATCACGGAATAACTTCGATGGTATTAGAGGGAGCCTCAGAGGGAAAAACTGCAGAAGAAAAGAGATACTGGATTGCTGCCAGCAAATAATTGAGTACGTAGGTTGCAAATACTACTCTGAGAAAGAGGGCACAAGAGAGGAATTCGAGACGGGTCGCATCAAACCAGTCAGTAGACTGATGACTAAAAAAAGGATGGACGGAGAGAGAGAGAGAGGATCCAGTGTCCCAAATTCTCTTAAGTTTTCCTTGAATTTGTTCCTTCTTGTTCACTCCCTTAGCTTTTGTGACCCCTTGAGAGACAGTGTTGTTTAGATAATCGTATGTTCTGGTGTACCCATCGTATCGACAAATGGCTTTCCTCTAACCTATTGTAGTACAGCGTTTAAACATTATACTGTTTCAGCAGCTTTGGTTTAAATATGGATTCCGGCAATGATGAATTCTTGTAGTAGACCTCTATTGTCTGAAGAAATAAATGATTGTCCCTATTAGCATATAGCGGATATTTTCATGTTCAGATTGTCTAAGTACTCTTCCATCTCTTACTCTCAATTTTCCGTTTCTACGGACTATTATGAAGTCAGTGATGTGTCACACTGGTTTCTCCCAAGTGTAGATGAGTATTTTGTTGTGCTGGGATAAGGTATCTGAAATTATTTATTCATATTCCATACCTATTTATAGTAGTTTGTAAGCGATATTATTCCCTAATTCCGTGATTCCGTATCACATCTGTGTCTTTGCAGTCAAATATGCTGTTAGAATTACAAATTCCAAGACTTCGTCATCGTCAAATTTGCTGATGAAAATTTGCTTATCGTTGCAAAGTTCATACTCATTTACCGCTTATTACATGCTATTATAGTGTGTTGTCCATAGAGCACAATTCAGAGCGTTAAAAATCGGCCACTTCTGCATCAAACCCCTGTCGGTTTGTCGACTCATTTAGATTTAAGCAGTGTTGACACCCGACTTCTTCCTCTTATGTATTTTGATGCTCTACTTAAAAAATGGATATAACTATTTAGCACTCTTCCCCTGCTCCCTTTTTCTTCGTTTCCCTGAGTACAGATACATCGAGCCCCAGCCTTTCAATCTGATTTATTATATTATTTCCTTTCGTTCGTAAATCTTGTATATTCCATGTACAGTACATTTCCGTACCCGATGTCGTTTACTTGTAGATGCGTCCAAAACCCGAGACTTAGACTGGTCGGTTTTGGCAGCGAGAAACTTTTGGCATGGAATGGACACAAGTCCATCGCCACAACAGCCAAACTGGATGGTCATGTAATCTGATATCGAGGTTTTGACAAGTTATATCGTGGACTACTCGCAGCAGCCAAAAACTCTTCTCAGTTAAATAAACCCTAGCAGACAAGAATGCTGTTTCCGCTCTTGCCAGTTGCCTTCTCTATAAATATGTTCATCTCTCCAACTTTTGTGATCACCGTTTCTGGAGACTTCTGTTCCTCTTAAAGTGAACAGACTATTGTAGCATTCACTATCCCAGTATCTATAGCCGGAGAGAACTTCAAATGCATCTCATCATTCCTCAGTGCAGTAGTGTCCCTCTCATTTTCAGTTACATACTTCTGGACTAGTCTCGTAAACTTTAATCAATTAAATTTTGTTGTGAGCCAGTTTCTGCCACGCCTAAAACCTCAATACTCGATTTCGGAAGCTCTGTTTCGCGTTGATGTAATACAGGTGGTATCTTCCCCCGCCCCCAGGCCTTTTGCAAGTATGAGTCCTCCTCTTTTGGTTTTTGGTTTGCGTTTACCAACTAACTTATACTGCAGACATGTATTAGTGTTTCTCGTCTCTCGTTGTTACTAGCGAGCCCAGATTCTTCATTTTCTTCTGTATAACTGAGATATTGTGCTTGACGTTGGGTCCCTACAGATTCCGGTGAGAATAATCCTATCGCAGAATTCTTCACACTGACTCAGGCGCTGCCCTGTTCATGATTAATCTTATTCCTGTTCCACCAGTTCTATATTTGTCTGAGTAGTAATCCTTATCGTTTATCTTGTTGACTTCAGTGACCCCAAAGTATTTTAACTCAGTCTTGTATTTCGCTTTTCGAATTTTCAACATCCCTACCAAATTGAGGCTTCTTTGATGCCTCGATTCGTAGAATAATACTCTTTCACTGATTATTCAGTCTTTCCTTTTTTTTAGCCCTCTTGGCAGTCCCCTTCCGGAGATTCTTCAGAAGGAATAACCTGAAATGTCTTGCCGGTGGAGAAACCATTATCATACTTTTTTCAGACAAGGATACTATAGGTATGCATAATGTGTTTTTAATGCAGTGGTTTCCACTGCCTCTTGCACCGTCACGCGGTTAATCATTGGTGTTTTTTCCACCTGTTGGGGGTAGTTCTCTCGCAGAATGGCAAGAGGTTCTCCTTTACTGCTGTCTGTTTCTCCGCCTTCTATGTCAAGTCTCTATCTGCCATTGCTGATGATTTGTGTTCATAACTGAAATAGCAGCTGTGATCGAATCCGAAACCTATGCCTTTTTGGTTGAAAGTCATACACGATGCCTTTAGACCATGTACGATGTACATATACACAGAAGGAAGGCTGAAACTTGTAATGGAAATATCACTTAAGAGACTAGAATTTCTGTATGGTCCTCCAGAGGAAATTTGAACCTCGCAGTCGACAAGTTAAGAAGACGAACCAAGAACTGTAAACCAATATTAAGAAAATCCCAGAGTCCGTCAGGAAAAGAAAACCGTTATTCTGATATTTTCTTAGAGCGGCTCAAGAGAGGGTGGCCCATCAGGTAATGCAGTTTCTTAGCAACAGGAAAAACACATTGCCTGAGATCGAAGAAGAAAAAAGATATATGGAAGGATCGAGAATTCGGGATAGATTTATAAATGGGTGACTTCCACACAAAAATTTCTTTGATCTGCAGGACAGTATTAGAATACCAAGCCACCAAGGAGCAAAAAGAGTGGATGACTGAAATGTTTGTGAATGAAAAAAGACATAGGGTTGTTAGAAAGACCAGAGGGAAAGAAGCCGATCTGAATTTTTGTAGTCCTCAGATAGCCTTTCAAGCCAACCACTAGGACGATCTAATACCACCGAGCCTTCTAGAAGACGTGAAAGGGGGGAACTGCAGCGACGCTAGGTAGTCGATGGATTGTCAGAACTGAATCAGTGTCGCCATGTGCAAGCACGGAGGTATCGGTGCACCGCTCGCCCCTTTCCTTCGCCCTGTCAGAGAATCCACGCTCTCCTGCCTCCCTGCACCTGGCAGCAGACTGCCCTGGTTACACAGCTCTCCCTCGCCTAATGGCGCCTGCCACGCCGCCGAATCGCTAAAAGATTACCCCTGGCCACTTGCCACCGAGGTGCCGGACGCGATTTATTTCCCAGTTGTTCAATAATTTTCGCGCGTTATACATTATTCATATCGGAGGCGGGAACGGCGAAACGTCTGCGGTAAAACGGTGGGGAACGGGGCCCAAATTTAATTTTAAGAGTGGAGGCGGATCCTCCTTGTGTCGCACACAAATTTGCGGCGTCGGTGACCGGCGCGCTCTTCGCAGCCGCTGGCTTCTTTCCTGCGGGGCAGAGCCCACCCCCATCCCAGGCGCTCAGCCGAGCCATTGTGGGGGCTCCTCGCCTGACGTACAGCTCAGCTGCAGCCCGGCTAATCTTTAACTTTGCGGATTAAGAGGCCGGGCAGCCACGTCCAGCGACCACATCGCAGCTGAATTATGGCCGGTCTTAATCACCGCGCGAGAGGAGTCTTTTGAAAGGCTCTTCCGCCATTTGTTACTTGCCTCAAATTCACTCACAAAAAAAACCTTGAATGCGAGGTCGCAAAAGGACGAAGATGGTTACGGTGTTCGACGCCCACACATTGTCTACCGCGCAACCACAATATTGGCTACTAATGGCAACCGGGGGCTGGACTGGAAGTATCAAATGGTGAGCACAGCATGAAGCTATAGAGCGTACAGAGCTGCTTATTCGACGAGTAACTCACAACAGTGCTACGTTGCCATCCTTATTGATATAAAGCAGACCAACGGCAATAATAAACAAAGCGAACATTGATTTTACGTACAACAGAAGCCGAGGTTAACATTTCGTCAGAAATGAACCCAGGGAATTTCGCTGAGTGAGAGAGAAGTGGCAGATGAAATATCAGTGTTTCTGCAAATTGAAACAGTGGACTGTGTGGTGCCGTATCCGTTTGACTATGCGGACAATGTACATGAGGAGTACGTCCTCAACAAGTAAAAGTGATACTGAAACAGTTATCGAGTTATGTACTTTATCACCCTTGTCGGACAAGGGGCCACAAACCCCGTCTCCGTGAAACGTAGTAAGGGAAAATCGATGTCAAAGGTGAGGGTAATAAACATAATTACGTATATGGAAGATCATTCACAGCATACTAAGACAACAATTATGAACAGATTTTGAATAGTTCCTCAGCAATATAACCATGTTGTGTACAAGAAAAACTACCGATACTCAAGAAAGGACAAGGCGCACTTGTTTCAAAAGCTGGCGTTTTGGCGTTTCAAGGATCCTCGGGACAGTTTACAGAATGCTCATCATAGCGACCTACTAACTTATGCACACCAAATTGCGCGTGACAGAGATTGCAGTAATTTCAAGAGAAGCAGTAGATGGTTCGATAAAATTCAACAGCGCTACAGAATTGGAATACTTAAGATAACGATATTTCAAACAAAGCGTCAACTTGACGATGCACAGTAAACTGCAGAAACGGCCCGAAAATCCGTGGATGACATTATCAAACCTTACATGTAAGTTAAAGATTGTGGATGGGGAGAAAGGAGAGGTAAGGAAAGGGGCTATAGATATCACCTACATCGAGACTTTTGGCGGAATTAGCGGCGACGAGTGGAAAATGTGTGTTGACCAGGGTTCGAACCCAGTAGCTCCTGCTTACTGGACCAGTTGCGTTAACCACTGCGCCACCCGGACACAGTGTTCATCGCAGCTGTGCGGACTATCTTGGAACGCCTATCCGTAGTCAATGACAATGTCATCCATGGTCGAGACTGTGAGATTCCCGCAGGAGGCGTGTGAATTCCGAAGGGACCAAACTGCTGTGGTCATCTAGACTTACACACTACTTAAACTAACTTATGATAAGAACAACACACACACCCACGCCTGAGGGAGACTCGGACCTCCGTCGGGAGATGCCGCGCAATACGTGACATGGCGCCTCTAACCGCGCGGCCCCGCAAGAGGTCAGACATAATTGTGCATCCGCGGTGGAGACGGTGGATTAGTTGTCCATAAAGGCGAATCAATTATATGAATGGTTGGTACGTGTTCTTTCGAACACATTCATATAATAAACAAACTTATCCAGCCAATTGGCATTTGAAGAGGAAATGCATATGAAAGGGACCTGGAAATTAGAGTTTTAAAAGTTGTATATCAAGATCAACTAACACCAATGACTTATCGATCCGTATGGAGTTATACTAACTGTAAACCTGGATAGTAAATTGGCTGGATAGCCATTTATTGGACGGGCTTAACCCCCTACGATTTTCTAGGGTAATGGGGAATATTTACGTCACAGCAAACGAGAGTGAAAAAATTAGCGTAAGAAAATTATAACCACGGCATGAGCACTGCCTTTGGCCAATAGCTGGTCAAAATAATTTACTTTTGCTTGATTTCTGGCCTGTGTGTGAAAATCATACTCCTTTGGAACAAACTACTCCTCCTCATAAGAGTGTACATTGCAATTCATGCCACCTGGAACCTCTGAGTAAATGCATCCCCTGCATTTTGTATTTTTTTCAGTGCCTATTGCAGTATAAGCAGCTAAGCCTTGAGGGATAGCCAGTTTCACGATAAGCTCCACGTCAGATTGTATCACTTTTGGTTGCATGCCATTTCTTCAATTCTTCGCCCCATTACACCAATATGGTTCTATATGCCTTTAAAGAGTGCATATAGAATCAGTTTGGTATAATGTGATACCTAGCTGAGCGTCCTGCACGGTTTGAACCCTCAAGGATGTCACCTTCGATTTTGCTTTTGCGAAACTTTCTGATCACTGAGCCGTGTTATTTTTCATTCGATGTTCATGTTGCAAGTTAATTGTTTGTTTTGAACGTTTCTCGAATGTCGATTATGTTCATTTTGTAAAGTGTAATACATGTATCCCATAGAAGGTTGATCTCTGCACCTGCCGGACACTCATTTCCTGTCGCCCTGCTGATGCACATGGTGAGTTGCTAACGGATAACATTTTTCCAGTCATAACTGTTAACACAAAACTTTCAGATGAGCCTTAATAGAGGTTGAACTTGCGACCAACACGTCGTATCTACTATGTGTTACATAATCGTTATTTGGTTGAATGCATCATAGTCTCATTTAGATCCGACAGTCTTTCATTCTCTCAAGAAATTGTCTCAAGATTTATTTATGTCAGTTGATGTCCTTTGTAATCCTTGGAAAGCAATTGACGTACTTCAGAAGGAACACTGTTGTTGCAAGTCTAATTAATTAGTTTGTATAATACATGGCTTGTGTCTTTTAGACCCAGTAAAGAACCAGTTACCTTTCCGACACTTTATTTATATTTTACCGAAATAGCGTGCTGATTAGCATTTAATTTGTAACGTCAGTTTACCACAATTATAATCTTTATTGGGAGGTCAGAAGCACTTTAAAAGCTACATCCTTGTGGTTTGTCTAAGGTTAAGTGTATTTCTGAGTGTCCACACACATTCAGACGGTACAAACGTTAAGTCTGTATCATAAACAGAACACGTTTTTAAGGTACTGTTATTGCCAACTAAGAAGATAATTATATGCCATACTGCCTGCAAAGGTAGAAGAACAACTGAAGTCGGTACAAGCAAAAACCAAATGGCTTTAAGATGAAACAGTCTTCAATCGAGAAGACATCAGATATTCACACAGTGATGGTCATCAATATAATTAGGCCACGACTTCTAGCGTTCCAGGTGAAAAATGCATTGAAGAATTGGGTGATACAGACTACAATATTGCCGACTTCTTTATCGGTTATGATGGGACTTAGTAAAGTAAATCTCTGTCACTAGTGAGCAGAATAAGAGTACACAGTATCATGAATACACCACCTTACCCAGTAAGACATACTGTAACTAAACAAGGAGAAAAAATCCACTCGAAGCCTTCCGAGGTCTGGGAAATTTATGATCGTCTTTTTAGTATGAAAGACGATTTGAGGGTTGTACGTTGTGTGGCCAACAAGAACAAATGTGTGATTTTGCTAAGTCTCTGCAAAACAGCACCGCTGTAGATGAAAGATGCGGTAATGACATTATACTGTACTAAAGTTGATTCTCTTGACCAGAAGGCAGATACGTACACTTCAAAGAGACAGCCAAGAATATGGTGTTTTATCTTACAGACAAACTTATTCAATGTAGTAGCAACGAATATTGTGTGCTTATTTTCAGAGTAATATCCAAACTACATGGAACGAAACTTTTCTCATACGGAGAGGAGAATCTACAAGCCACGCTGCAAAATAAAGCTCTACAATCCACGGAACTTTGTAGAATTTGGAACCAACAGGCAAAGATTTTAGCAACTGAAAGATCATGAAGACGAAGGTGCTTTGTTTGTCCACATCTGTAACACAGAAAAGCGGTAAATTATTCTGCAAATTCACAAAAATCATATGCAAAGAAAATTATAACATAGTTTATAATATTTTATTTCATATTGTACTAAAATAAAAGACGTAATATCATAAAAAGTTGATTCTGTGTTACCAACTCCTAAATTTTCCAATGTTTTCTTTAATACCAAAATTTTGTACTTGTTAAAGATACTTTTTCTAGTGGAGCCAGCAATTCATCCAAAGTTTAAAGAATTTAGACACAAACGACAAATTTAGGACGAGAGCGTCTATGCTTCCTGATGCGGCCGCCAAATGTTGCTGAGTGACATTTATTTTTCTGCTCATTTCTTAGCTATTTTTGAGGAGAGTACAAGGCTTGCTTACTCAGGAAGAAGGCTTGACATTTTTTCGTTAAGAAACGAATGGGCCAGGTGTCCGTCCCTTGGTCCTGCTTGTCCGCAGGAGGTGAGTCACAGAGGATCTCGAGAGGAGGATAGGGCATCCAGGGCACCGCAGTTCGCGGAAGCAATTGCGATAAGCCCCTGCCCCTCGCCTTGGCCATGAATGCAGCTTTCTCCTTTGAAGGCAGCTGCCGCTAAGCCACTGCAAGTCCTTATGCAATGAGTTGGGACACCTGCTAATATGGTGTCGGACTTCCTCTCCCCCTGTGTAGTGTATCTAATCGGCGTGGCTTGGACTTAGCAAGTCGTTGGAAGTCCCCCCGCAGAGAGATTGAGTTATGGTGCACCTACAGCGGACCGTAATTGTGAACGTGTCGCCAGTGCACGACTTTTTACATGAATTGACCTATAGATTATGTCCCAAATATGTCTCGGTGGCCAAGTTATTCCCTAGAATTTTTCGGAATGTTCTTCAAACAAACTGCGACCCACTGTGGTCCAGTCATATGGCGAATTGTCAGAGAAATAAATTTCGCCGTTGCTTTAGGACAAGAAGTCCTTGAATTTCTGCAAATGATCTCCATGAACCGCAAAATTACTTTGGTGAATTTTCGGAATGTTCTTCAAACAAACTGCGACCCACTGTGGTCCAGTCACATGGCGAATTGTCAGAGAAATAAATTTCGCCGTTGCTTTAGGACAAGAAGTCCTTGAATTTCTGCAAATGATCTCCATGAACCGCAAAATTACTTTGGTGAACCAAAGGTTATTAATCACAATTAATACACAAAATGAAAAGTGGAAATAGGTGCCAAAGAATAACTGGTGAAATTACACACAATTTTCAGTAACACTCTTTATTCAAATGTGGTGTAAGACTTTACGATATTTTAAAAAAAAACAACAATCATTTAACGGATAAGTCACAATTTACTATAGGAAAGGACTTCTAAATTATTAAATTATTATAAAAACTTTCACGCCAGGAAAAGGAAAGTACAGGCAAGCAATTTAAGGTATACAACGCGACGCTGTATAATATTTCAAGCTCAGCTATATTACAGGTGAATTTCATTCCATTAATAAATGAATACAATTTGAATACATGGCTTCACTTTTGAGCAGACAAATTTCCCGTTTGGTTACAACAGGCGTAGCTACGGCCGCCCACAACAGCCTCACTCAGACTCATTAAATGGCGTCGAATCTAACTCGTCTGCAACATATAAAGACAATCCAGTTTACAAAAGTTCTCAAAATAGAAAACCAAAACGCATGAATAATGCACGGGGGGGGGGGGGGGGGACACTCACAGTTAATAACATTCCATATATATATAAGTTTTACAAATTTATGCCAATTAACTTACGGCAAACACACACGCTCGCAAGGTAGGACTTGCGAACTTTTACAACATTCTCCTTTCAAGGCAATAATTTCTACCCGTAATGAAATAGCAAACTTTTGCATGGCAAGAAAACACACTAATAACAAACTACCTGTATAAAACACATCAACGCGTTGAGTAAAAGCCTTAAGAGGTATTGAATTGGAAATACACACAACAGTTTTGATGACTAGAAACAATATAAAAAAATCCCCTACGGCTTACATTAACAATCTTGCTTGATTATAGCCAGATATACATACACACAAATTTACGTAAGTTACAGCTTCCAGATGAGCAGGAATTCGTTATGTAATTGACTAGTTCTTACCACGAGGCAAAAGAAAGTTTTCTTCTTTCTTAGAGTACCGATGACTGGGTGTTGTGTGATGTCCATAGGTTATTTAGGTTTGAGTAGTCCTAAGTTCTAGGGGACTGATGACCATAGAAGTCCCATAGTGCTCAGAGCCATTTGAACCATTTTCTTAGAGTACCTTTTATACGCGAGTCTAGTAATACTAGTTACGGCAGGCCAGAATGGGTCGGGTCTCAGTGCCTTGCATTTTAAACAGTACAGCAATTGTTGCCTTAGACTTTCACAGACATGGCAGAGGCTAACAGTCGAACAAACCCGTAGGTAAGGTGTGAGGGGAAAGAAGCAATCCGAACCACAGATTTACTCTTCTTACACCCCCCCCCCCCCCAAATTTCGTCCTCAAAAGGGGACAAATGGACCACCCTTTCTAATATTACCTCCTTCCCGCGGGTGGGCAGACAAGAATGAATGGTGGGAAACCCCCAAAATATATGGCTGGTATAATTAACAAGAATAAGTAAACTGAATTCAATTAAACTTCATAAAATCCGTTAACAATCAATACTAGCTGCTGGTGCGTTACGACTCCCAGGACTGAACCAACGCAGCACCTCCAAATGCTCTGCCGAGCCACCCACTGGCAGCCATTTCAACGGACGCAGGAAGGCGCGCCGATTTTTGGAACCTCATCGCCGGCCGACAGCAAACGGCCGAACTGCAAATTAGGCCCCTCGCGGACCCACGCTTAGAAAGATTCCTTTCGCGACGAGCAGTTAACGCCCCAAACCACGGAGCCGCTGCTCACGTCACTTACGCTGATGCTGCGGTCTGCGTGCTCTCCCTCTAGCACCGGCAGAGAAGTCGCTTATTGATGCCCTGACTGCCAACTCTGCATGAGTGCCTATACAGCCAATTCTTAAACCCACGCGAACGACCCACTTTTCCCCTTTTCCGCTAGAGGGAGACAATGAAGCCTTCAATTGCGACAACGGCACCATTGCCAGAAAACGGAGGGCGACAGCTTCACACTACTCGCTAACTTTACTACGGCTCATTCCTAGTGGCATAACATAGCGATGTCAATGATCGCTTCAGTTGAACCATAGGACCAACCTTTTCATGTAAACACAGCTCACGTCATTATGGACCCACACCAGTTGCACAGTTCCTTTTTCACAACTTGGGTCAATCACTTCATCGGGTCTGCGCCACACTCTACCCTGAAACCAGGAACCAGGGCTCATCTGACCAGGCCATGTCTTTCCAATCGTCTAGGGTCCAAACGATATAGTCACGACGCCAGGAGACGCGGTGCAGGCGATGCCGCTGTTAACAAAGGCGCTCACGTCGGTTATCTGCTTTCACAGCCCATAAACGCAAAATTTCTCCGCTCTCTTCTAACGGATGCGTGTCTCACATTGATTTCTGCTGCTATTTCACACAGTGTAGCTTGTGTGTTAGCACTGACTACCTTAAGCTAACGTTGTTTTTCTCGGTCGTTTGGTGAACGCCGTCGGACACTAAGTTGCCCATGGTGAGAGGTAATGCCTGAAATTTGGTTTTCTGGTCAAATACGAAGCTGTGGATATCGCAATACTGATTTACAAAATGGAATGTCCTATGCGTCTAACTCCAACTACCATTCCGCTTTCAAAATGTGTCAATTCGTTTCATGCGGCCATATTTATGTCGGAATATCTTCATGTAAGTCTGCTGAGAGCAAAAGACAGCTTTCGCCAATGCACTGCCTTTTTATACCCTGTGTACGTTATAACACCGCCATCTGTGTATGTGCATATCCCATAACTCTTATCACCTCAGTGTAAGTGAGCATTACAAATTGACTCCCTTGTGCATAGAACTAAGAACAGGCCGTCACGGAGGCACTCTGTCGACTTGAGACAATTCCTTGCCTTTTTCCCTCCAAATTTTTTTATCCAGTCAACCAGCTCTTACCCGCCACAACCGTATGCGGGCACGAAGGGCTCGACAAACATGAAGAGCAGCCGATGCCAACAACTTGAATGTTAAAATTTTCCCAAGGTTCACTTGCAGACACTTAAATTAAGCGAAATTCTCAATGGCCACTGTGGTAATGGCTCCGTGAAGAGTTTCCCGGAAAGTCAGGAGCTCGTTTCAGACGAGGAGAATTTTGGGCACTTGTCATCCGGAAGGCGTCTGGGTCACTAGTCGTCTAGAGGACGACGTCGGGGGGAGTCTTTTTTCCTGCCGCCATTTGCGCCATCTATATACGGGCAAACGTTTTCTGGGCTTTGAGAGAGTTTCGGATCTCGAATTAGAACTGTCCACTTGCTGGTCAGCTCAATATTTGCGGGATTTTCTACGCAACTTGGAGTTGCTTGATTCATTGTATTATTTCGTGCATCTTGCTTACTTTGCATTTCTGACCTGTAGAGAACTTTATTCAGGAGGGCTCAGAAATGATGAAATTCATATCGCCCCTAAAACAGTTGAAAGATTTTAAAACACGTTTATGATGGCATATCTCTGACAAAGAAATAAAGAACTGCATCGCTTGCCAATGAAGAAATACTAGTACAGGAAATCCTGGGAAGCCCGGTTGTAACCAAGATACAGTGAGTCAGAGATAAAAGCAAGGGGAAGCAGGGAGAGGAGGAGTGAGAGGGAGCAAGGTGGATGAGTCGCTTTGCCCAGAATGCAGGAAACACAGAACTTTAAAAATGGCAAATATAAAAGAACTTTTTTATTTTTTAGTCCTCAGTCTTCTGACTTGTTTGATGCGGCCGCGACGAAAACCTCGCGTGAGCCAACACCTTCATCTCAGTGTAGCACATGCAGCTTTCGTCCACAATTATTTGCTGGATGTGTTGTCTTCCTCTATAGTTCATACCATTTGCATGCCCTTCTAGTCCCATGGAAGTTGTTCACCGATGACATCCTGTCCCTTCGTTTGGTCAGTGTTTTCGCTTATTCCTTTTACTCTCTGGCTCTTCGAAAGACCTAATCTTCCTTTCCCTTATCAGTCCACCTAATTTTCAACATTCGTCAGTAGCACCACACTTCAAATGCTTCGATTCTCTTCTGTTCTGACTTCCCCACACTCCATGTTTCAGTATCATACAATGCTATGAGCCACACTTCCCCTGTCAGAAATTTCTTCCTCAAATCGACACCTATGTTTGATACTGGTAGAGTTCTCACGGTCAGGAAAGCCCTTTGTGCCAGCGCTAGTCTGCTTGCTCTGTCTGTCATTGGCTATTTTACTGCCTAGGTAGTAGAATTCTTTAACTCCGTGTACTTTGTGCCCTTCAATCCTGATACTAAGTTTCTCGCTGCTCTCATTTATGTACTTCTCATAATTTTCGTCTTTCTTCGATTTACTCTCAATCCATATTCTAAAATCATTAGACTTCATTCCGTTCAGCGGAGCATGTAATTATTCTTCAATTTTATTGAGGATAGCAATGCCATCATCGAATCATAACATTGATATCCCTCCATATTAAATTTTAATTCCACTCTTGAGCCTTTCTTTTATTTTCTTCACCTCTTCTTCAATGTATAGATTGAACAGTAGAGGCGAAAGACTACGTCCCTATCTTACGTCATTTTCAATCCGAGCACTTCGTTCGTAGTCTTCCACTGTTACTACTATCTCTTGGTTCTTGTACCTGTCTGTTATCCGTATCTCCCTTTAGTTTATCCCTATTTTCCTCAGAATTTCGAACATTTTGTACCATTTGTCGTCCTCGAACCCTTTTTCCAGATCGATAAATCTATGAACGTGTCTTGATTTTTCTTCAGTCTTGCTTCATAATCAAATGCAACTTCTGAATTGCCTACCTGGTGCCTTTACATTTCCTGAATCCGACCTGATCGTCAGGACCACCGAGCAAGGGGCCGCGTGGGTCCTCTGCACCAAAGCAAGCGAAAGGTGCCTCTCCAACCCCTCAGGCATTCTATGAGGTCGAAGTGCTCCATCTCACATGGACGAGACTGTGAAGGCTTTGCCCGTGTGATAATTCGTTTTGTGAATAAAACAGTCGAGTTTGCTAAACCCACACATTACTTGTTTTACGTATTTCCGGCCTTTAAATCATGAGATCGAAACTCTGAAGTTATGGAATGTCGTTCAGTACCAGTAACTAAAACCTGTGTCTAAACGGAGCGTCAGTCAGACCAACACACGTGTACTTGTGAGCGAAAATTACCTGCCGATTGAATTTAGCTTTGATTTGACCCACAGAAATATGCAATGATTTGAAATAATTCGGAAAATGCAACGCTAACGCAATGTATCATACAGTTGAGAACTGCAGATTTTCATGTTAAAGAATCTTAAGCCGTATTGTGACATTTATTTACATCGTTCTCTGTCTAATTAAAATTACTGGACTTCATTTCATTAACTTTGCACAATAAAACAAAATAAAAGAAGTAAATGAGCGAATTAAAAATCTTATTACGCCGAAACGAAAGAGGCAAAGGAAATCAAATACAAATGGAAAGAACAAGCGCGAAACGGATAACAAAGTCAAAGTTTAGAGGGTAATTAGCCTTCTTTTCGACTAACAGTCGTAACATATATATTTACGATATCGCCAGTACTTTTCAGTTAACATGAACAAGGATTTTCGTCCTGACAGTAAACAAACTGAGTTCAGAAATGAATACCTTTAACTCAAAAACGACCACATTTAACGTCTACTACAGTTACTTTTATATTTCTGACTAATTAGAGCAACACGAATCACTGGTGTTTTATAGAAAGTCTGGTTATTTGGAAATTTATCTTTACATACCGATAAATGTTTTAGAAATATTTTCGCATCTGATCTTTACTTTGTTCAAGATGTAGAAATGTATTAAAACAGAACAAAAGACGGTTACCAACCACAAAAAAGGAAACAACATGCGGCTGGTCCCGGCGGAGGTTCGAGTCCTCCCTCGGGCATGGGTCTGTGTGTTTGTTCTTAGGACAATTTAGGTTAAGTAGTGAGTAAGCTTAGGGACTGATGACCTTAGCAGTTGAGTCCCATATGATTTCACACACATTTGAACATTTTTCAACAAAACAACGATGAAAGTGGAGTTTTTTGTCTACGTGCACCAGCTGTTACTCATTTTGGACCTGTGAAAGATCTAAGTCTGCCGAAAATAGCCATAAAAATAAAAAAATTGCTGTAGATTGGGATTTATACATAATATTGTAACATGTTTCCAGGGAGACACTGCCACGTTTCTAAGGTTGAATTTACTAAGCCAAGAATACAATTATGGTTGACCAATTTCATATAATAATAACGTTCCACGATAAAAAGAAAGAACCTGGACCTATATTTCTTGTGGTGAAACACCTTGCCTGAGGTTTTACGACAGTGTACCGATCGATGGTTTTTTTTTTTTTTTTTTGGTCGTCAGTCTACTGACTGGTTTGATGCGGCCCGCCACGAATTCCTTTCCTGTGCTAACCTCTTCATCTCAGAGTAGCACTTGCAACCTACGTCCTCAATTATTTGCTTGACGTATTCCAATCTCTATGTTCCTCTACAATTTTTGCCCTCTACAGCCCCCTCTAGTACCATGGAAGTCATTCCCTCACGTCTTAGCAGATGTCTTATCATCCTGTCCCTTCTCCTTATCAGTGTTTTCCACATATTCCTTTCCTCTCCGATTCTGCGTAGAACCTCCACATTCCTTACCTTATCAGTCCACCTAATTTTCAACATTCGTCTATAGCACCACATCTCAAATGCTTCGATTCTCTTCTGTTCCGGTTTTCCCACAGTCCATGTTTCACTACCATACAATGCTGTGCTCCAGACGTACATCCTCAGAAATTTCTTCCTCAAATTAAGGCCGGTATTTAATATTAGTAGACTTCTCTTGGCTAGAAATGCCTTTTTTGCCATAGCGAGTCTGCTTTTGATGTCCTCCTTGCTCCGTCCGTCATTGGCTGTTTTACTGCCTAGGTAGCAGAATTCCTTAACTTCGTTGACTTCGTGACCATCAATCCTGATGTTAAGTTTCTCGCTATTCTCATTTCTACTACTTCTCATTAGCTTCGTCTTTCTCCGATTTACTCTCAAACCATACTGTGTACTCATTAGACTGTTCATTCCGTTCAGCAGATCATTTAATTCTTCTTCACTTTCACTCAGGATAGCAATGTCATCAGCGAATCGTATCATTGATATCCTTTCACCTTGTATTTTAATTCCACTCCTGAACCTTTCTTTTATTTCCATCATTGCTTCCTCGATGTACAGATTGATGGTATCCGTCGTTAACGACAAAAGGGAAACGGTTCCAATTTATGACCCCTCATTGATTTATTTATTTATTTACACTTCAGGTTCCGCAGGATCAAATTGAGGAGCAAATCTCAATGTCATGGAACGTTTCAGTACATGAAATTACAACATAAAAGTATGAAAAGATAAAAATCAGATGTTTATGAACCCGAAAAAAGTCAAGCCATAAGCTTGGAACTCCTCAACAGAATAGAAGGAGTGATCTATGAGAAAACTCTTCAGTTTGGATTAGAAAGCGCGTGGGTTGCTGCTAAGATTTTTAAATTCTAGTGGTAGCTTATTGAAAATGGATGAAGCAGTATACAGCACGTCTTTCTGCACGAGATTTAAGGAAGCCCGATTCAAATGCAGATTTTATTTCTGCCGAGTATTAACTGAGTGAAAGCTGTTTAATCTTGGGAATAAGCTAATATTGGTAAGAAGAAATTACAATAATATATATATATATTGAGAGGCCAATGTCAAAGTACCCAGACTCGTGAACAGGGGTCGACATGAGCTTCGTGAACTTATTGCCCGAACCGCACCTTTCTGAGCCAAAAATATCCTTCTAGAATGGGAAGAGTTACCTCAAAATACAATGCCATACGACATAAGCGAACAAAAATACAGTAGAGTAATTTTCGTACTGAACGTTCTCTCACTTCAGATACCGTTAGAATAGTAAAAATGGTAGCCTTAAGTCTTTGAATAAGATTCTGAACTTGGGCTTTCCACAACAGTTTTCTATCTATCTGAGCACCTAGAAATTTAAACTGTTCAGATTTACAAATCATATGCCCATTCTGTGAAATCAAACCGTCAGGTTTCGTTGAATTGTGCGTTGGAAACTGTAAAAACTGAAATTCAACGTTAGTTTATTTCCTACAAACCATGATCTTATGTCATGAACTGCACTGTCTGAAACTGTGCCACTGTTACACACAACATCCTTTACAATCAAGCTAGTGTCATCAGCAACAAGAAATATTTTAGAGTCACACGTAATTCTCGATGGCTTATCATTTATACACTCCTGGAAATGAAAAAAAGAACACATTGACACCGGTGTGTCACACCCACCATACTTGCTCCGGACACTGCGAGAGGGCTGTACAAGCAATGATCACACGCACGACACAGCGGACACACCAGGAACCGCGGTGTTGGCCGTCGAATGGCGCTAGCTGCGCAGCATTTGTGCACCGCCGCCGTCAGTGTCAGCCAGTTTGCCGTGGCATACGGAGCTCCATCGCAGTCTTTAACACTGGTAGCATGCCATGACAGCGTGGACGTGAACCGTATGTGCAGTTGACGGACCTTGAGCGAGGGCGTATAGTGGGCATGCAGGAGGCCGGGTGGACGTACCGCCGAATTGCTCAACACGTGGGGCGTGAGGTCTCCACAGTACATCGATGTTGTCGCCAGTGGTCGGCGGAAGGTGCACGTGCCCGTCGACCTGGGACCGGACCGCAGCGACACACGGATGCACGCCAAGACCGTAGGATCCTACGCAGTGCCGTAGGGGACCGCACCACCACTTCCCAGCAAATTAGGGATACTGTTGCTCCTGGGGTATCGGCGAGGACCATTCGCAATTGTCTCCATGAAGCTGGGCTACGGTACCGCACATCGTTAGGCCGTCTTCCGCTCACGCCCCAACATCGTGCAGCCCGCCTCCAGTGGTGTCGCGACAGGCGTGAATGGAGGGACGAATGGAGACGTGTCGTCTTCAGCGATGAGAGTGGCTTCTGCCTTGGTGCCAATGATGCGTATTTGGCGCCGTGCAGGTGAGCGCCACAATCAGGACTGGGGAGCGATCTCCTACACTGGCCGTACACCTCTGGTGATCGTCGAGGGGACACTGAATAGTGCACGGTACATCCAAAACGTCATCGAACCCATCGTTCTACCATTCCTAGACCGGCAAGGGAACATGGTGTTCCAACAGGACAATGCACGTCCGCATGTATCCCGTGCCACCCAACGTGCTCTAGAAGGTGTAAGTCAACTACCCTGGCCAGCAAGATCTCCGGATCTGTCCCCCATTGAGCATGTTTGGGACTGGATGAAGCGTCGTCTCACGCGGTCTGCACGTCCAGCACGAACGCTGGTCCAACTGAGGCGCCAGGTGGAAATGGCATGGCAAGCCGTTCCACAGGACTACATCCAGGATCTTTACGATCGTCTCCATGGGAGAATAGCAGCCTGCATTGCTGCGAAAGGTGGATACACACTGTACTAGTGCCGACATTGTGCATGCTCTGTTGCCTGTGTCTATGTGCCTGTGGTTCTGTCAGTGTGATCATGTGATGTATCTGACCCCAGGAATGTGTCAATAAAGTTTCCCCTTCCTGGGACAATGAATACACGGTGTTTTTATTTCAATTTCCAGGAGTGTATAAATAAGGAACACGAGTGGCCCCAACACTGATCCGTGGAGCACCCCCTACTTGACTGTACCCCACTCAGACCCCACATCACAGCCATTCTCAACCCTGTGAATAATCACCTTTTTCTGTCTATTGCTAAAGTAAGAGGTGTACCAATTGTGAGCTACTCCTCATATTCCGTAATGGTCCAATTTCTGGAGAAATACTTTGTGATCAACGCAATCAAACGCCTTAGTTAAATCATAAAATATGCTTAGCGTTCGAAACCTTTGATTTAATCCATCGTGTACCTCACAGAGAAAAGAGAATATTACATTTTCAGTTATTAAACAACTTCTAAAGTCGAACTGTAGATTTGATAGCAAATCGTGTAGTATAAAATGATCAATTCCCTTACATACATAGCGTTTTCAATAACTTTAGCAACCACTGATGGCATAGAAATAGGTCTAAAATTGTCTCTTTATCCCCTTCTCTCGCTTTATAAAGCGGCTTTACTACTGAGTACTCTGATCGTTCAGGAATCTGACCATTCCTAAAGGAAAAATTACAAATATGGCTAAATACAGGGCTAACATGTGTCGCACAGTACTTTAACTTTCTGTTAGGCATCCCATCATATCCATGAGTCCTTAGTCTTCAGTGATTTAATTATTGGCTCTACCTCCCCCTTGTCTGTATTACAGAGGAGTATTTCAGACATCAATCTCGGAAAGACATTTGCCAAGAGTGTCATATGATTTCCTGTCGAATCTAAATTTGTATTTAATTCACCAGCAATGCTCATAAAACGATTGCTAAATACTGTACATACATCTGACTTACAGAAATAGAAATGTTTGCCCTATGTTTTGATTTCATATCGTCGACCTTTTGCTGCTGACCAGACACTTGCTTCACAACTGACTGTGTGGGTTTCATTTTATCCTGTGAATCAGCTATTCTATTTGCTTACCACATACTCTTTGCCTTCCTAATAACATTTGTAAGAACCTTACAGTACTGTTTGTAATGGGCTACCGAAGCGTAATAGTAAATACTTCTAACGTTTTGATATAATTCGCGCTTTGTTCTGCATGATATCCTTATCTCACTTGTATGTAGCAGACAGTTTTCAGATGCTCTGCTCGTTAAAAATCTCCTACCACGTCAACATCCATAGTACGATGCAGCACATGGGAGTTCGCGGTATATTAGTGGAGTAAGTGTCGGACTCAATGATACGCCTTCGGGGAAAAAGCAACGATGACTGCTGACACGAGTTCCGACTAAGCGACTAACTGCTTTCTGACAAAAACTTCAGGGATGATAGAAAGATGTAAGAAAGTAAACCTTTTCAATATGGACAAACCTTGAAAAATGTTTCAAAATTTGCTTGTTTAAAATACAGAAAAATATATCACGCAAAAATTATTCACATTATTAAACGTCAGCACATAAATACAGGAAACAGGAAATTTTCGTAAAGTATAAAAAATTTATTTTCATATACGTGTGTGCACGTCCGTTTTGATATTAGACTTTTTACCAAACTTAGCTACCATTTGTCACAATTCTTTTCAATTTCCATCCATTGCCAGTAGTCTGCCAACTGTCCGATGTGGTGAATAAGAACAGAGGTGTGATGCATCAATCACAAACGTTGAAGCCACTTTTCACAACTTTCATTCGCTCCTTCTAGGTGCTTCTGTTCCATGTACTCATCACTGTTGCGGTTTTACATAGCTGTTGACATAGCTCCAGTCGCAAAGGGCAACAATAACATCGTAACGAAACTGATGATTGACAAAATTAAGGCATTTATTGTCAGAGGAATTTCATGTATTCCTGAAACTGATTAAAAATAAAATCTTTATTGAACTAACAAGAAAAGTTTTCTGTCCATTGCCAGGTGTTAAGAGATCATACAACTGAAATGCACGTGTAGCAATGTAAGGTAGCAGTATTTTGCACCTTACTGTAATATAATAATTGTTGCTAAGGCGCGTTAGATATCGGTTATTTTGTTATTTATTAGGCAATCAGCCTATTGAAATTAATATAGGGAGTATCAGACGGCATAAGACGCGTATTAACTTTAAGAAATTCGCATGTTGCATGAAGTCGGGGTTCAGGTGATATTTTCACGGAGTTTGGCTGGAGCGGACGAGCAGCACTGCTCAAAGGCAGGGCAGAAGGGTGCGGAAGTTTACAACCGACCATTACGAGTCGGTATGCGAAAGCGTCCCCCTGGGGGAGACGCGCCGCCGGAGCAGGTAGGCACCCATTGCCCGGACAACAGAGGCAGGCCTTCGAGGAACGTAGCCTCGTTGGCGCTGGGCGTTACGCTGACGCCACTATGTCGAGATGAGCTGGCGCCTAAGGGAGCCTTCCCACGAATCTTAACGTTTTCTGGGGATTTCTAAGAAACGCTGTTAAGTTATTGCAATGACCTTTTCCCACGCGAGGGCAAACAGAGAGACACGATTGGTGAGTTCAATTTTGAACGGAGTTTCCGTTGTTCCAGAACATTCTAGGCGCAGTGAGGTGCAGAATGTTTTAAATGGCTGGAAGAAGCCAGGAAATAATAGTGGGAGTGAACTTTGCTGGTCTAGAGCCACGGGATTGGCCAGCTCAAAAAATAGCGTGGGGGTGCTGATTTTTGCAGCGGGAAGCTTTTGGAGCTGTTATCGAGGAGAAGCGTCTTAGCTCCTGTAGCGAGCGGACGTCGTGCTTTCGGCTCTGCTGTAGGAGAGTAAATTCTGTTGAGTGTGCTGTGCAAAATTTGAATAAGTCTCTGAGCTGCAACTGAAACTAGTATTCAGTTAGGGGTACTGTCATGTTATACTGTTAGAGACAGGCAAAGGTCCCGAGTTCGAGTCTCGGTCGGGCACACAGTTTTAATCTGCCAGGAAGTTTCATATCAGCGCACACTCCGCTGCAGAGTGAAAATCTCATTCTGGAAATTCATTTTTGTTGCAACTGAGGCTCCTCGACGACGCAGACGCCATCGGCAGCTTGCTGACCTGCCCACGATGCTGCATTTGGTAACGTGATGCTCAGTTTCGTCATTTAGTCCGATATTACACACGCCTGTGATTACCAGAGCTCAGTTTTCCAGCCACGCTCTTTTTGAGACTTTGTTAATTGTAATTGCAGTAGGTTTGTCTGACGTATTTTATGCCGTCTGACAAGGGGAGAGAGAAGAAAATAAGAAGTAGAGATACATTATCAGACCTTAAGAGTTAGTTTTGGAATTTAAGGGCCATTGCCATTACTAGCTTAATTTTATCACTTATAAACGTATGTCATTGTTCAGTTTGATGTTGGGAAGATTGTTGTTCAACAAATGTGTTCAATGCTATCCCTGTTTGTTTAGTAGTGATCAGTTCTCTGAACACTATTTAGTTATTAAATATTAATCAAAATCAGTGAAGGGGCAGTTTGAATTAACAGGTTGGGTCTCATAACAGGCCTTCAGCCAGAGTCAACGACCCGATCCAGTAGATAAAGTGAACAAACATTCTTGTTAACCCCCCCCACCCTACATTTGGCTGACCCGCCTAGGATCCCTAATCATCATTTTGTTGAAAGAAACCCCATGCAGCAATAATAACTGTTGATTATTAACTAAGAGCACAACTCAGCAACGTAAGCGGGGAACACGACAACTGTCCATGCTAATTGGTGAGCGACTTATATGTCAATCCCTGACGAGACCTAGCAGGTCTTAAAAACACAGCATATTTCATGAAAACCGTAGAGGACGATGAGCAGCAAGGCACCCAGGAGGATTAACGACTCGATCCAAACTTTGAGGAGGAGGTTTGAGAGTGAGTAGCGACCAGCGAAATGTTGCCCTCAGGAGCTGTTGGCGGAGGTAAAGCGTCATAAAGGGCTCACAGCAATGGTGAGTAGACACCTTCTGATGAGCAACAGCAGTGGCCTGGTCAGTTAAGGTCATAACCACGTTACCTGTGCGTTAGGTGTGTTGCCTACCAATCGAGCGTTATCTTATAGCAATAGTTTCCTTTACGTAACCTATCAGAGTCTTACTAGATTACCCTAGAACTGAGTGAGGATATAGGAATGGCCGTACAAACTACCAAACGTTTTTGTTGTAAATAGGTATCACCCGGTGTGTTACTTACATATAATTAGTACTTATAGTAAAATTGAAAATGTCAGTGTTTAATTTAGGTTTTATTCGAAAACCGTTAATTTGTAGCACGTTGTAGTAAAAGTAAAGAAAACAATGCAGATATATAATATAGCACTAGAGAAAGGAATTTCCTCAAAAAGAGTTAAAATAAGGAAACACCACAAAACAATATATCAAACATCACTGCAATGTTTTGTCGAACTTACGTAAAACATGTTCTGCTATTCAAAAACAGCTTTCGCACAAGAAGTCTTGCGTTCTACATGATGAAGAACAATCTGCTTAGTACAAAATAACAACAATATATACGTCTTTGCATGTAAACCGTATTTGTAACCAAAGTAATTCCTTTGGTTACAGAAAAGCGCAAAAGTTACGCTATCAAGTAATTGTTATTACCTGCAAAATGTAACTTATATTTCCCAAGGATATTAAATACAATGTACACTAACACTGATGTTTGGTTCCAATTATGCATAAAAATATGGAAATGAGCGTTTGACGCCACTGGCCGGAGGCCCCTTGTGGGGCAGGCCCGGCCGACTTGGTGCAGGTCTTATTACATTAGACGCCACATTCTACGGCCCCTGAGTGGAGAAAAGTCACTGACCCAGCCGGGAATCGAGCCCTGGCCCGTAGGACGGTAATCCGTTACGCTGACCACTTAGCTATCGGGGCGCACATTATGTGTGAAACAAAATTGACAATCAATACTATCAGAGGATTTCTACAAGGCGGGATCCTGTCCTCTCTACTGTATAGCTTTGTGGTGAATGAACTCATTGCATAATTGAACTCTAGACAGTACTTCTACCAGACGATCTTGTCATAGTAATACTTGGTAAATTTTCAAGTACACTCAGAGCTATGGCACAAGGAGCCTTGAACATTGTGCAAAATCGGTGCAAGAAACAGAATCTAAGACATATTCCTAAGAAGACTGTTGTAGTACCATTTACGAGGATGCAGATCCAACACACATATTGGAGTCTCGATCATTTCGATGAAACTGTACCAGTGAAGGGGATAGTGAAATATCTAGGGAGTAACCCTGGATGAGAAACTACTGTGGACCCCTCATATAAGGAGCACCTGTTCCAAGGCCAAAAGTATTCCAATGAGTGCCAGGATAGCTTGTGATAAAAACTAGGGCTTAAGCCCCAAACGTATTTACTGGATATACACCACGGTAGTATGATATATGGTCACTTATGGGGCTACAGTGTGGTGGATAAAGGTAGAGCAACAGGTAGCCGCTAAGGAGCTTGCTAAGATGCAGAAATCGGCCTGATTTGCCATTACAGGCGGAATTAGCAGTACAGCCACTGCTGGGATGGGAAACATGCTGGACATGTCCCCGTAAAGATGGAGGCAGCAGCTGGAGCACAAAGGTTAAAGACTGGAGAAAACTGGAACTCACTGGGGTATCCAGGATCTCA